>NW_015168704.1:299588-349510 GCF_001447785.1 Gekko japonicus
AAAGAGCCAGGCTGGTCCTCGAGAGAGACCTCACCACCCCAGGAGGCAAGTTGGGAAGCTGGGCTAATTGAGACATCCAGAGGGCACCTGGGAGACAAGTCAAGGTAGTGGGAGGGGAAAGCCAGTGGAGGTGTGCTCTGGTGACCACTTAGAAGTTGGAAGCCAGTTTGGTGTAGTGGTCAAGTGCGTGGACTCTAATCTGGGAGAACCGGGTTTGATTCCCCACTCCTCCACTTGCACCTGCTGGTGTGACCTTGGGTCAGTCACAAACTCTGGCACAGCTGTTCCTGAAAGAGCCGTTTGTGTCAGAGCTCTCTCAGCCCCACCCACCTCACAGGGTGTCTGTTGTGGGGAGGGGAAGGGAAAGGAGTTTGTAAGCCGCTCTGAGACTCCCAAGTGAAGGGCGGGGTATAAATCCAATCTCTTCTTCTTCTTCTTCACAATCAGGCAGCCATGCTGGGCTCCCCCCTGCAGCAGTTCTCAGCCGCCCCTCCAGATGGCATCAATGATATCAGTCACCACCTCCTCATCATCCGCTTTGCCCGTTACTGTCCTCCTGGCCAGCCTGCCTCACTTAAGCAGCCTCAGCTCACCCCTCTCGGGCCTCTACTTCAGTGTCCTGCTTCCACGGTGACCGCCATGGGATATTACCCCAAGCCGCTGGCCAAGGTAAAAATCCTGGCTACAGGCCTGGCAGGGCCACTGAAGTTGGAAGAAGGCACCTTGGGCAGGAAGAAGGCTTCAGAGTTTGGTGAGCAGAGTAGTAGGATTCAGACCATTCTTTTTTCTTCTTTCTTTTCCTTCCTAATGTGTGTACTTATGTGAATTGTCCCTACTCAAGAGTTCTGTGATTGGGCGAGCTGTTGGAATAGGCAATGTCTGGTGCACAAAGAAGAAGAGAAAAAGATCCTGCAGAGGGCAGCAAGAAGACAATTAGACAGGATAGTGAGGTCAGCACCTTCTTTCCTATTAAGTGTCATTCCTTGTCTTTCTCCATTGCTACTCTTAGGGCAATATCCTGCATCTAGGTTCTACACTTAGTCTAGCCTTCTCTGTCAGACAGATATGTAGTTAGGACTCTATCTCTGCCTCTCCTCTTTACTATCAGTTATGTCAGTTCCTAAATAAACCTTTATCTACACTTCAGTCAAGTTGTGCAGTGCACCACTGCTGTGTTAATTACTCTGTCAACATGAGCAAGAAGCACCGTATAAACAAACAGCTTTAGGTATAGGATCTGAAGAACCATGAGTAGAGCTCTAACCATCCAATTATCTCTCCCATCAGCATCTTCTACAGCCTCCTGTGTCATCTGAAAAAAGTGCTCTTGAGGGATCCTTAGGACCACTGCAAAACACAGAATGGGAAGCCTCAATGGAAAACCCACTGAAATCTCAGTTTTACAGATGCTCCCTACTGGGCAAGCAGAAGTGTTTTCCATTCTCACAATTCCGCCGTTATATCCAAACCATTGTTAGTCCTGTAATCAAGGCATCTATAATACACTAAATGATGACTTCGGAAACCAGCATTTCTGCACGATCCATCACAAAATGTATATATTTCACCATCAAGAGTTAACATATCACAGTTTGTTCCGCAAAAAACTCATAAATACATGGCTGCTTGAATCAATGGAATGCCTCAAAAACAGCAGTTGAAGTTGTGGTTTTCATTTCCATAGTGGTTAGAACTAATTCAGACAACTTCAGACAAATAAATTCACAGAACAAACAACAGGACACATAAAATATCAAGCAACAGAGAAGTTAACCAACTCCTTTGGGGTTATGGTACGCATAATATCCATCAAAGTGAAAAACAAACAGCAAGTTTCATTGCATGTCTGCTGTAGTTTTGACAAGTTAAGACTCTATAAAGTAGACCATGATTGGCTGTGGGGTCAATCCTGAAGACAATGTTTTCAAAACAAAATCCACCCACCATGGAAAAAAGGATAAGAGGTCATGGTCCTCCCAGTGGAACTGTAAATAAGAAAAGATAAGGGCATGAAAGATGCTGAAAGCATGCTCTTCTCAGGACAACAACATGTTCTGTTTATCATCCCAACCCACAGATGTAATCTCCAGGGACTCAGTCATGTGCCCCTGACTCACAAAATGTTGATCCTAGTGAAAATTAAGATGGGATTAGGGTCTTGAGCCCCCTACTAATCTTTTTTGTTCCTGTTTTCACTGCTTAATCAGACATAGAAGCACCGGATTGATGATTGTAAGGATCAAGGAGCTAAAGTCAAATTCATTCATACATAAGTTTTGCTTTTCTATTGCTTCCCTGAGAGAAAATGTACTTTTATCTCCAAGAAAGTTATTCATTGTTATTATTAATAATATTAATTTACATGACACCTTGAAGCTGGAGTTCTCTTCCATGTGCTGGAGTTTTACTCCAATGGGTAATGAAGCTGAACACTTAAAGGGCTTTAATGCCAAAAGCCTTAATTTGCTTTAACACTCCATAACTGATCCATCTCCATGCTCAGATTTACAACAAGGTTCAGTAGAGGTTGAATCTCACAGTTGAAAGTCAACCAAAATAATGTGCATATTTGCTAAATTTGGCCATGCGATAAAAAGTCATGTGATTGTTCTGCCGCATAGATTTTTCAGATGGGCAAACAATTTATTACCCAACTCCTCACTGACATTTAATAAAGTTTTAGTCCAATGGCACCTTTAAAACCAACAAAGTTTTATTTAAGGTGTAAGCTGTTCATGTGCAAGCACACTTCCTAAGACAAACTGAAAACCTGAGGAAGTGTGCTTACATATGAAAGCTTACACTTTAAATAAAACTTTGTTGGTCTTAAAGGTGCCATTAGACTCAGACTTCATTCTGCTACTTCAGACCAACATGGCTACCCACCTGAATCTGATATTTAATAAGTATTTAGAGCAATGTGAGAAAGTAGCCCACACTGGGAAACACCTGAAGCACAGTGATTTCCTGACCCCCTTTTGGTTTCATGCACCCCTTAGAGGGAGGACACGACAAAGGTGAGGCAGCAGAGTCAACTCGTGCCACCTGTCCAATCTGGGACATGCATAGCTGTGTTGATTCAAGCTGGCTGTACCTTCTGCAGACATAGTTCTTGGCCTCAGAAGTAATCCTCCCACCATGGAAGACAGTAGAGGATTAGATGGTCAATTGAATGTTTTTCATTTTACTCCTAAATAGAATGCTGGGCAGGATTTTTTTAAAAAAATTGTGTCTGTGATATCAAACAAAATATTTAATCAGTTCAATGGCTCTTTGTGTTGTGCTCTGCATTAAGGATAGGTATAGTGTAGATCAGAGGAAAATATATAAGGTCGTCTGGTTAGTGTCTTGAGGCATCAGAATGTTGAAGGCAGGCTTTTGATGAATGGCATCCTGGCTCAGGAAGATCTAGAGTGGGTGGGGTCTTCTAGCATCTCACCAGGCTTAGTGGTAAAGGGCTGGCTGATGCTGCTGACAGGGCCTCCTCTGCTCACCTTTAAGGTGTATGGAGACTTATGATCAAGGAACTGTGATATTACATAGGATCCTTCCTAGAAAAGCCAGATCTTTCCTAGAAAGTCAGAGTCCAAATGTATACAGGCAAGTGCAGCCAGCCTCAATATATTCCAGTAAGTCAGACTGGAGGGAAACCGCCTCCTCCCAGGTCTGTCCTCTACAGCCCCACCTCCCAGCCTGGCCAAGAAAGCTCACCAGAGAGACCGGATCCAACACAGAACCCCCAGGAGGCCCTGTGCCATGCCACCAGCAGCAAACAGCAGTCCTACACCCTGCAGACCCACATCCTGCAGGCCCAGAAATGCCCCCCTACACCCTACAGGCCTGCAAATGGGGATCTCAGGTGAGTCTAGGACCCATGGTTTTCTAGTTCTGGGTCCCGATCACACGCAGAATTAGCTGCGCGATAGGCAGAAATGCCGGGTGGATTTTAAGGGCGTGATCACACGGGAACATCTGGCAAGTGTCCCGCACCCATCGACAACCCGTCTCACTCCGCCGAAGAAGTGGAGTTAAAAAATACCGGGGAAAGTGCAGTATCAAATGGGTAGCACGCTCCCATTGCATCAGTGATCCCTCGTTGAAGTGCACCGGAAACACGCGGTGAAGAAAAAAACCCCAGTTCACCTGCTGTTGCATCTGATCACACACTGACGGGTCAAATTACTACAGAGCAAATAGTCTCGCTTCCCCCGCGCGTCATCTGGCACGTGTGACCGCACTCCTGGTTATCCATTTGAAGTTTCATTGTGTATTAATGGAACCTGGAAGTAATGGGTTAGTTGGAACAATAGTGTGTTTTTTGTTTGTTTGTTTTACTTTCATTGAGAACTTTTTCATACATCTTAAGTTTTCTGGCTACTGCAGTTGATCTCCAGATTCCAAAACTGTAATTCTCATGCCGTGCATTCTTGTGTCTATCCTTCCAACTTCCAATAGAACTTCCAATAAGGCATATTTGTTCGTTTCTTCTCTGCTTTTCTCCTTAGTGGGGATCCCTTCCACGTAAGTTTAAATAGGATTACAGCCCTAGTAGTGACCCTCAAGTAGTCCTGCTAAACTCCTCTAATCTGAAGCTTTAATAGACTGCTGTTTAAACTGAGGAAAGTGTTAGATGTTGACTGTTTCTGGGTACTATATTTTTATGGTTCTGGATGTTTCTATTAATATTTATATATATTTAAGTCTCCCCAATGGTTCTTTTGAGCAGTATTAGCAGGGTATCAATCTTTTTAAAAAAGTAATTCCAAGAACTTCATTTAGCTCATATGTCAATCAGACTGTTTCCTTCTGTTTGTAAGACTGATTTAAATACTGTTGTATGAATGGAAAGGGAACACCATGGGTTAAACTGAATTTGAGCTTTGTGGAAATTTAGTCTTTATTTCCCTTTCAGTTCCCTATAACATTTACAAATGACTGTTCATTGCAGGAAATGTCCAGCGGTTCACAGTGAAGAAAAACAGCAGTTTCTATGTTGACAGGCTCAAGGAACACCTTGAAGTACTTGTGATTATGGTAAGCCTATCATTTCCCATTGCTTTTCAAACCCTCACAGTCAGGGTGACCTTTCTGTCTACAGCCTTCAAATAAAACTTCGAAGATGCCGTTTCACAGGGAAACAGTTGCACTCCCTCCTTACCATTGTTGGTCTTCAGAACTTGCCCTCACCGAAAATGTCTCACCAAAAAACCAGGGGTGTTTTTCAACAATGGAAGAAGGAATCAAACATACAAAACTGTTTTTGGTTCAGTCCTATTAAATCTTTTCTTGTAATGCAAATGAGATGAAACTGATTTAATTCTCCTTTCAAAGGACCTGAGCGTGTTCAATAGGTTGTGATATGCTCACCTATCAAGTCACCTGTTTCATCTTAGTAGATAGGGAATGCCCTGACCTGGATAGTCCAGGCTAAACTGATCTCAACAGATCTCAGAAGCTAAGCAGAGTCAGCCCTGGTTAGTATTTGGATGGGAAAGCTCAAAGGAATACCAGGGTCGCAACACAGAGGCATGTCATGGTGAACCACCTCTGAAGTCTCTTGCCTTGAAAACCCCGTGGGGTCACCATACGTCAGCTGTGACTTGACAGCACTTTCCGCTACCACAGACAGTGAGTAAAACTGCCATCAGTTCCCTTCTTCAACTACAAACTGACAAACACGGCCCATCAAGTCTTCTTGTCTTCTATAACATTCTGGATTTTATATATGGCTATTTAATGAAACACAGATGGAGAAAGAACTTCTCTACACATTTGTTTTCAGGGAAATGTGATGCTGTTTGTTTTCCGTGTTAAGTTGTTCTATAAACTGTTGAACTATTCCCCATCTTGACTAGTGCTGGCCTTCTCCAACTGGAAGCACTGGCCCAGGGCTTAACCCACAGGTCTGACCTCCGCTCTTTGTCTCAAGGCCCTTTAACTGACTAGTCTAACTGAATGTGGGGCCTTACACATGGAAAAAAATTTTTTCCTGTTTATGGACACCTTCCACTAAGTTCAGCCACCCAAAGAGATAGTCCCAAGATCACAATCCTAGGACTGGATCCTGTGGATCCATTCTGCTAATGGTGGTGCATTCCTCCAATGCAAGCACTCTTCTGTTGATGCCAAGTATCTGCATTTTGTCCTCAGCAGCAGTAAAAATAGCTCAGGTGGTGTTTGGGAAGGGGGGGACAGGAGAAGAAAGGGTTAAAGAGCTCCTCTATCCCCATTATTCTGTCTCTCAAAAAGCAGTTTCATAAATCATGATGGAAGAAAAGGTAACATATAACTGCCCTGGTATGCATCAGTTCTCCAATGTGAGATAGGGTTTGAGGGAAACAAACCACAACTGCTAAAACAGCTGCTAAACCTGTCAGTTTTAAAAGGTTTAACTAGAGTTGCCAACCTCCAGGTGGGGCCAAGAGACCTCCAGGAAATACAGCTGATCTCCAGACGATAAAGATCAGCTTTTTTCTGGAGAAACTGCAGCTTTGGCTGGTGGACTGTACAGCATCACATCCCCACAGAGCTCTGTCCTCTCCCCAAACTTTGCCCTATGCAAGCACTGCCCCCAAATCTCCAGGAATTTCCCAAGGCAGTGTTGGTGATCCTGGGGTTAACAGCACTAGGCTTCTTAAGCCATATCCTGTGAGATACTGCTCATGGGATTCAACACTGGGCGCAAAAGTCCAGATCTTTAGTGGAGCTTGACTATTCCACCAATATGCAGCTGTGTTATGAAATTCACAATCTTGCTGAAGTCTTGTTTGATTACTTACGAACAGTCCAGATCAAGATTTGTTTGCTACTTGTAAGCAAGACTCACTGGGAAAGGACTGAAAGAAATTGTGATGTAGATCCATCTTCCCATTGCCACGCCACCAAGAAGTGCCAGTTGAAGAAAGAAAGTGCAAAGATGGCAGGACTTGGCACACATATGGGGCTCGAGTTGTGGCTTTATTCCAGCCCCAATCCAGATGTGGTTTGGCAACATGTCACCAATCAAATTGGCATCGGTAAAGCAAAGCAACAGTTGTGAATATGTAGCTTCGGAGCACTGCCTCTGATAATGTTGCTGTTCAGTTTAAATTAACATTTACAAAAACAAATACCTTGTAAATGTGTGATTTAAGCTTGTGGTTTCCATACAAGTTTACACACTCATAGCTTAAACCATGGCATCTTGTGCATAAATCATTATTATGCCAACACAGTGGGAGGTTTGCTTGCCAAACACTGTTAGGCTTGGCTGAAGCAATATTATCTAGTGAAACTAAGGCCAGCATTAGATTTTGTTAAAATAAACGGTTTCCAAAATTTAAGGCCAATAGGAATATGCACTCAAATTATACTGAAATGCACTGGAAACTCACTAAGGACAAACTCAAAATATGAAACCTGTTGGGTTTACACTGGCTAGGCTGAACTAAAGTTGAAGGGAGGGGAAGAACTTATATTAAATGGAAGGGAAAACTCATAAAGAAGGACTGGGTTTAAAACAAACTTTTGGGAATAGCTGCATAGTGGCAGTAAAGAAGTAAATATGAATGCTATAGGAAAAGAAAAGGGCAGCACAGAAAAAACAAAGGGAAATTATGAAATACAGAAATACAGATTGTTCAGATCTTCCCTTTTATTCACTATTGATTATAAGCCTTTATTCAAATGAAGCCATCGATTTCACATGGCAAGACCAAACAGCAGCCATCCTTATTATTGCAGAGTAGTTCAATGACCATTTAACCCAGCATAATCCTGTTGAGGAAACACTTTTGTTCAGAGAAACTGGTTTATGATTCAGACACTGAGGAGGCTGTTCATAGTAGGTGAAATAAAGCATTTTAGAAATAAGGAAAAAAAATAGATCGTGCTTTTTAATGCCATCTAAGCTTTTGAGATAGCTTTCCTGGGAATAGGTCCTGTTGAATAACACAGGAGTTACTTCTGGGTAGACCTGCTTCAGAGTGTTCCCCTAGTCTCCTAGACATCACAGGTAGTGAAGAACTGAAACCTGAGGGCCCAGCGAGATGCTGCAAGGGCAGCCACCATTATACATTAATGGATCTGCCTCATTCATATATAAATTAGGGGGAGACTACTGGTTACCTCAGTGGTGGGATACATAGTTCTGCTCCTCCCCCTGCATTTTGTCCTCACAACCACCCTGTGAATCAGGTGAGGCTGAGAGCCAGTGATTGACCCAGATCTCCCAATGAGCTTTGTAGCTGAGTGGGATGATTTGAACCCAAGTCTGTCAGGTCCTGATTAGTAATGGGCACAAACGAGAAAAATGCAGTTTGGTTCAGTTTGTGGTTCATGGCATGCCCAGTTTGTGAGCCATGTACTTTTAGATACCAAATGAACTGGTTCAGTTTCCGAGGTTTGGGATGATGCAGTAGAACACCTCCCTGATGTGCTAGAGGCAGCAAACTCACAGAGGATATCCAGCTGACTCTCCTATACCTGCTCTCCAAGTTTGGTGAGGATTGGATTTATGGGGGTCTGAGTTATGCCCCCCCAAAGGCACCCCCAAGAATGTGCTTTCTGGGGAAATTATAGGTGTGGGTTCAGAAGGTTCAGGAGTGTATAGAACACACATTGTGAAAGCTAGAGACATTAAACTTGCAGGGGACTTCCCCCTCATGCTCCTCTACATGCCATCCAAGTTATGTGCAGATTGGATTTAGAGGGTCTGAATTAGGGCCTCCCAAAGAAATTCCACCAGGAAAGTGCTTTTGGGGAAAATGTCAGGCACAGGTTCAAAAGTGTAAGCTACACACACCCAACACACAGGGAACTTCACCCTGCCACCCACTCCTCTATGGTCTCTCCCCTGTTGCTTTGAGACTTGCTTTGAAGTTTGGTAAACATTTTGATTGAGTGGAGACTGTCTGGAAATGTATCCATTCATGAACTGCCATGAACTGCTTAAAAGTTCATGGAAGGTTTGTGCCAGTTGACCTGCTACAAACTTCAGTTTGTGAACCATGAACTGGCTAAAATTTGTCATTTGTTTGTGAGCGAGTTCATCTCCATCCCTAGCCCTGTTACAGCACATCACAATGGCTCTTTATGTAGCTGGACTGCTGTATGCAAAGAGGTGGAGAGACTGCACCAGATTAAGAATCTCCATGGCTCCTTCACACAGCAGCAAACTGTGATCCACTGTTACATCTTAACCATGCCTTATATTGCTTATTTTGAGGCATTTATTCCTTACATTTGGCTATGAATTAGAGGGCAAACCTTGCCTTGTTGCTCTGCTTTAAGAACATGATATAACCCGATATTTTCTGAAAGATTATTTGAAGGGTCTCTCTACAGAGAGACTGAAGCATGTCCCTAAGAGAGTCAAAAGGGTCCATCAATCAGGAGCCATCTCTTACCGGACTGAGCCTAGTTGTATTGCCAAGACAGGCTAAGGAAAGGTCAGCAAACTCCTCTGTTGCAAGTTAGTTTGTCAAACCCCCTTTACGGCAGCATGACTCTACATGTTAATGCGAGTGTTTGCTGCTGTGTCAATAGCCCCTATTGTGAGCATTTGTAACACAAGATTTATAGTAAAGCTTGCAACATTTTTTCCCAGGCATAATGAGCATTTATTCACAGCTCCAGGTCTATAAGCAAAAGCCCTGACAAGTAATTATTGATACATTGTGTAGAAATAAAAGTGGTGGGCGAGCTGCTGTTTTTCGAATGCCAGCGTGGGTAGGGGGGAGGGTGGGCCTGTGTCAAAAGAGTGACAGCCTTGGTGCCCAACATTGTCAAAGACAACGCTGAATTGCGCTGTTCTGTGTGCCTGACTGTATTTGTGCTCCCTGTCACTGGGGTATGACATGCCAAAACAGAAGGGGTGCTCCTTTTCTCATGCTAATGCCATGTAATGACAGCTTTTGGATCCCTGGGGCTGTGTTAGCACTCAACAAGTCAAGGTGTGACAGGTACTAGGGCCCATTCTCTCTCTCTCCTTCTCTAGCCGAGTATTTTATTCGCAACATGAGGGTTGCCATGCCAGTCCCAACTAAACAGCTGATTCACACAACTCCTTTGACACATCAAGAGATGAATCACCATGATCCAGCCTTGACATCTGGCTCATGGCAGAGACATCCTTTTTGTAGCACACATCACACATCAGAGGCTTGGACACGCATGCCATCATTGCAGCCTCTCCAAAAAGGAGTGCAGTTACAATCTGTGCTCAGATTTTGCACTAATGGGATTGTCACTGAATGTCATGAACACTTGTGTCAATTTGAAAATCAGCTCCCGACACTGGGCCTTCTTGTGCCAGACAAAACTGCAGTACTCTTTTATTTCTTTTTTTCCTGAACATACTAACAAAGTTTGGTAGAATTATTACCCTTTAAATGGATGCCAGGTTTTGTGACAGTAGCATGTAAAAGGCCTAGCAATGGGATTCATAGGCATATAAATGCCCTAAACAGTTGCAAGAATGTCATAAAAGAGACTAATTAACTTGGAACTCCAACAATGGAAATGGGCAACATAGAAAGACTCACATTAGCAACCAAAAGGATGGGAAAGGAAGGCATATTCATGCCTCCTTAACCGCTAGTGATTTACAGTCCTTCATCTGCTTGAACCCCAACTTGATTACAAATTGTAAGCAGAACCTCTGAACAATTAAAAAAAACACACACATTCACTTCTTACCAAACATTCAAAATTGTTTGAAACAATATTGCAAATATTTTATGCTAATACTGACATTGTTTTGATACTGTTTTCTTTTAGCTGTCCCCAGTCACCATCCACCCAACCCATCTAATTTTTTTAAAAATGTATTTTTAAAATATGTACTTTTAAAAATGTATTTTTTAAAAAAGTACTTTTAAAATATATATATTAATTTTAACATTTACTTATTACAATTCATCCTAAATTTTCCATATGAAATAATGTCATAAAACAATTCATAGTTTCCTTTCCAAAACAAAAAGTCAGCTTCATTGTGATCAAGAAAGCTTTTAATCAGTCAATTCACTCCTTTTTACTAGGGACAGGATCTCCCCACCCCCAAGGAAAATGACTTTTTTGAAAGGAAAAAGCAGATATTGTAACATTTTTTCCATGTGTGGTGGAAATGTCTATGTTCCACTCAATTAGGGTTGTCAGGTACCCCTCCCCCGGTCACCGATGGGGGATGGGGGGCACAGTTGTCAGATCAGGTTGGGAAACTCCTGGAGATTTGGGGATGGAGCCTCAAGAGGACAGGGGCCTCGGTAGGGTACAATGCCATAGAGTCCACCCCCCAAACAATTCATTTTCTCCAAGGGAACTGATCTGCAGTCTGGAGATGAGCTATAATTCTGGGGGATCCTCAGGTTCTCTCTGGAAGCTGGCATCCCTACACTCAATACTGGAAAATGGTAAAAGACACATTGTTTGGTGAATGTTTTTGACTTTTTAATCAGAAATATGTATATCAGAAATGTGTCAACACAATGTGTGTTAAAACATACTTACTGCAGCCCATTTAGTATTTTCCCTCCAAGCCCTTCTAAAAAGAAAACTACAGTTGACAAAAGGAGTGTTCTCCCTGGTTGCCTCAGTCCATAATGCTGGGGGGGGGGGCTTACAGTGTGGCTTTGCCTTGCCATTTTTTCTAATTAGATTCCTAAAGTGGGCATGGTCAAAATGAGCTATAAATTAAATTGCAAATATGTTGTGCATTCTCATGTTGCTGTCTAGGAACCATGGTTCTACCCAGTATGTTTTGAACATGTGCATACATACATGACTAGGGTTGCCACCTGTGGGTGGGAAAATACCCAGAGATTTTGGGGGCAGAGCCTGGGAAGGGTGGAATTTGGGGAAGTGAGGGACCTCAGCAGGGTACAGTGCCATACAGACCACCCTCCATAGCAGTCATTCTCTCCAGGAGAACTGACCTCTGTCATTTGGAGATCAATTGTAAAAATAGGAGATCTCCAGGTTCCATCTGGAGGTTGGCAACCCCATGCCTCTAAACAATAGCTTAACAGTGGGTGTAGGGGAAAGGATGGAAGATCCATTTTGATGAACCTCTGTTTGCTGGAGTTTGAATTCAACCCAACCATTGTACACTGAACCTTATGCAGAATCAGTAGAAAGGTTCAAACTTGGGTAAACTCAGTACTAGAATACTAGGAAATTTTACTGTTAAAGTAACCAATTTAAAAGCATATTCATTTGTCTCCATTATTGTTGTTCACATTTTGCATTTTTCCCAAAGCCTGCCAAGACTTCAGACAGCAGTATGGAAATGTAAAACACAATGTTTGTCATAGACACTGATTTGCACAATTGTTTAACAAAATCGGTTTCCATTCTGAAATGGGGTGAAATCTAGATTTTTTTTAAAAAAAAATGCAAAATGAGAGATATGCCCAAATTTAATTTCAAAATGTTGAAACTGTAACTTGAGATTTTGGTTTTAAACAGAACAAAACCTTCATTATTAAGCGGGAAAAACTAGTGATAGAAATATAATTACAATGGACATTTCAGTTTAATGCAACTTCATTTTGTGAACATGAAAAAGCAAATGACAACATGTTAGGTACAAAAACAATCTTTTCCCTATCACTCCTAAGTGTTCATTGAAAAGACACAGTCCATTTGACATTTCCCATAAGGAAATATAATTTTCATATTTATGGTATACACTTACATTAGCTCAGACAGCTTTGTTAAGTTAGAACTTTGTGATTTGTTAAAAGTCCCCCCCCCGACAAAGATCCCAGCCTGAAAATAACGAAAATGTGCTTACGTCATCCAAAACATCAATGTTAGTCTGCACAGGGTCAGCCTTAAGCATTATTAGTACACAAATTGGGAACTTGGTTTAAAACTGCCCATTCGTTTTGGCAAAGCCAAAAGCAACACGGGTCAGAACTGGGGTTTATGGGCTGAATAACCATTGAGGAAACTTGCAACAAGGGCTTGTGTTTTACTTGGCTCTACTCAGTTTTCTCTGCCTGAACATTTCAGGAGCACCATGTTAATCTCAAAGGAAAGCCATTCATTTTGTGTTCCTCTCACACAGGGGTTGAACGAGAACTAGAAGAGTCATCCATAGTTCAAGCCATTTACCGCAGCTGCTGTCCCAAGACCAGGAGTTCAAACTAGGCTTGGAAAAGGTCACAACTCTGAACCTTCTCCAGGCACTACAAACTTCAAAAGTCAGCAGAAGTGGACCAGAACTCTTGCCAGAAGTATATTTTCATGATTTATGGAACTTTCTGCTTCTCATTCTCAGCCTCAATAAGGAATCAGAGGAGTGGAATTTCTTAAAGAAAAAGTTATGAAAACTCTTTAAGTGATGTTGGTCTTTTTAAAGTGTATAGTTCTAAACTTAAAGTGAAGTTTCTGGTCTGATTTTCTCTTAGGTGTACATTATCAGTAATTGGAGGATATTCGGAAACTGAGGTGTGCTTCTTATGCTAATCAAGTCCTTAACAATTATCTCAAATTCAGGCCATTGCCTACTAGGACTTTACTAGACATGATGAATGGAGGTCCATGACTGGATTGCCTGCTGTTCTTTAAACTCTATACAGAAGCCCTGGGGACTCCGAATCTGATGAGGGATGTAGCATAGACTGAGGAACTTTTAGCTATTTTAGTTATTTCAGTGCCACCCCCCCCCCCATACACACACTTACTGAGCTGCTGTTTCTCCTGCAGGGCACAACATGTAGCCACCTGTATATGGTACCTGTGTTTCCCTCTTCCCACGCCATGGCTTTAGGCCAAGTCAGGGAAACCATACAAGTACTATGTCTATTTGTAGTGTAAAAACATTGGAAGATCCAGTCACTGATCTCCTATTCTCACATCAAGGCAAATCCTAAAGCAGCCATTAAATTTGGCGCTAGGTTCCCCTGTGTTCATGGCTGGAGACAGCTAGGGAGACGAGGTGTACTGCATGAAAAGCTCTTCGGTCTGTGCAGTACCAAGATATCAGATAACATCAGAAAGGTAGGCTTGAAGGAAGCCCTCATTTCGTAATCTGTTCCCCTTACCTCCTGGGAATGGCTAATCAGTGAATTGCCTTAAAATGTCACAATTGTTGCCCCGGATCAATCTAACCAATTCCATAATATCGAAAAGGTATAATACACATTGACTATTCAAAACATAGAGTGGTGAGCAGGGGCCTATAACCATGCCAGATTCCACATGCACAAAACTGGAGTTGGGCACACTCGTGTATTTTAAACCACCGCTGTGATTAATTTTGTGATACATGAACTTTTTAATGCCTACAAGATTTGGAAGCTATAGACAGAGGAAGCCTTAGACTCTGGGCAACAAGACAGCTGCTCTGCACCCCATGCTAGGAGGGCACCCAACTGCATATGGTCCCACCCCAATGGAGGAAAGAAAGGGGGGGAGCAGGATCACACCCCCGCTACTCACACATTTGGGCTGCCTGCCTGCAGCAACAGTCACCAATGCCCAGGGCTGCCTACAATCACCATGGGCCCCCAGACAAGGATTCCACCTGGGACCCCCATATGACCCTGATCCAAACCAAATACCATAACAAAACAAATCACTTGGCTTGTTACCATGAATCTATAGTAATGAAAGAATCAGCCTGTCTGTCCATCTGTTTTTTAATTTATTTCCCACCTTCCTCCCCAATGGGGACCCAAAGTGGCTCATCCTTCTCTTCTCCATTTTATCCTCACAACATACCTGTGAGGTAGATTAGGCTGAGAATGTGTGACTGGTCCAAGGTCACCAAACAAGTTTCTATTGCAGAATGGGGATTTGAACCTGTGTTTCCCAGATCCTAGTTCGACATTTTAATCATTACACCATGCTGGCAGGCATAATTTATCAGACTCAAAACTGGCAACCAGCTTCAGGATGACTGTGGACTTCCGGGGCCAAATTGGAAAGATGTGGGGAAATCCTGGCTCAGGTGAGACAAACCACCACCACCCTGTACAATTTGCAATGGAAGCAAAGGGTCTTTGTTTGTGGCAGGCATAACTCAGAAAACTGCTCTGAGCCCATTTGGGGAGGGCAGTATATAAATCTAATAAAATAAATAAAAAGTAAAAATAAATAAAATAATGCTACATTTTTGAAAACTGGCCACCAGACTCAGAATGATGATGGAAGTTGCAGTGCCAAAAATGAAGGGAATTATAACACTCTGAACCAGGTTATCTTCATGATAGGCAACATATAATAAGAGCTTTTAAGCAACCTATCATGTCTCTCTAATACTCAGATTCCCCAACTAGCCATAGAAGGTTGCTGACTGACACTCTCAGGCAGACCTACCTCACAGGGTTGTTGTGAGGATAAATGGAGGACAGGTGAACAATTCAGATTTGGGTCCCCATTGAGGAGAAAGACTGGGTATAGTATCTCGCTTATATATAATTGCCGAATGGTGGTGGCTTCTGTCCTATGGGGTGGCAAGATTGCATGCGCTCTCTCAGCCATTGGCCCATTGGCCAAGTGTGCTCCTCTTCCCCGCCCACTCCCCTTTCAGCCACTGTGCTCTGTGTCAGAAGCACTCTGTCTCCTGACTAACACAGTTCTCTAGCTTAGCTTCTGTCTGGGACAAAGGTTTCCCTCAGTGGCTGTTGTGAGGAACTCATAGGGTTGCCAGCTCCAGGTAAGGAAGCCAGTTTAAGGAAGCCAGAGTCTGGGGAGGGGAGAGGGGAGGCCTCTGCTGAATAGAATGCCATAGAGGCCACTGGCCAAAGCATTCTAACTTCTCCCTCAGTGGCTGTTGGTAGGCAACCAAGCTTGGTTCTGCCAGTAAATAGACAAAGGAACAAAACCCTTTCTATGGCTCTGTGAGGAACTCATTGGGCCCAGTCCTGAGTATGGTTGCCAACTCCAGGTTTGGAAATTCCTGTTGAGTCCTCCTGCCCCCCCCAAAAAAACGCTGCCCTCCACAGGATCCACCCCCCAAATCTCCAGGTATTTCCCTACTCAGAGCTGGGAAGCCTACTTTCCCCTCAGTGCCTGCTGCTGGTCAACCAAGCTTGGTTTCTGTCAGTAAAAGGTGCTTTCCACACCTATTTGGGCCTTGGGAGAAAACTCATTGTGTCCTTCTACCCTGCTTTCAGGCCCCTCCCCCCATGACAGCCAAGGCTTCAGAGCACAGCATAGGCTGCGTTGGGGGGTGGAAAGCTGAACAGTGAGGGGGATATGAAGGTACATTGATGCTTGGCTGGGAAGGAGATAGGGTTGCCAACTCCACGTAGAGGCTGCAGGTGTGTGTGGGGGAGATGGAAAGCTGAACAGTGAGGGGGAAATGAAGGTACATTGATGCTTGGCTGGGAAGGAGATAGGGTTGCCAACTCCAGATGGGAAAATCCTGGAGATTTGAGAGATGGAGTCTGGAGAGGGTGAGGTTTGAGGAGGAGTGGGGCCTCAGACAGGTACAATGCCATAGACTCTGCCCTCCAAATCAGCCATTCCCTCATGGGGAACCACTGTTGCCAATCTCCAGGTGGGGGCTGGAAATCACTCAGAATTACAACTGCTTTCCAGATGGCATTGATCTGTTCCCCTGGAGAAAATGGTGGGCTCTGTGTCCTTATACCCTGCTGAGGTTGCCATGGCAAATTGATGCTAAGTGCCCATGGCCTTGGCACTCTCCCAGAGCCTCTTTCTAGCGCTCATTGTATTTATTTCCACAATGGGCCTTATTCCTAGTTTGTTATAAATCTAATTTTACATCATTTATCATATAGCAAAGTAGCCATTACAAAAGGCTGGTAGATCTTCCACCAACACAGCAATAGTTATAACAACCTTGTGCCTGAACTGGGAGTTCTAACTTCTGTTCCACATGTATAACCACTAAAACAGATTAATGTTCCATTACCATGCACATAAAGGGTGGAGGAGAGAGGAAGCATCATTTTACTACTTTACTAGATCATGGGGAAAGATTAATCCCCCACTTCTATTAACAAAGGTTTGCTACTGTACTAGTATTAAGTACATTCTGTTGCCAAGCAGGATATGGATGACAGGACTTGAGACCAAGAATTGAAAATAAGAGGGGGGGGGGAGAGAGACAGAAAAAGTACATGGAGGGAGACAGAAATTAATGAGAAAAGTGTAGGAAAGAGGGAGAGAAATTAAGTAAAAGAGAGGGAAAGGTAGCAGATGGCTTGTCTTGCTCCAGTGCTGGCTTGGTTGATGGGCTTAGCATGATCTGTTATGCAAGTTTAGTTCAATCTCGGAGAAAAGAGATTCTAGTAGTAGAGTGTCTTTTACTGTGCGTGACTTTCCTGCTCCCCTAGTGGCTGCAGCCAGAACTGCATTAAATAAATGGAAATATGTTCAGCTGGGTGCAGCATGAGGCTGGCTTCAAGAGTCCTCCAGTTGACTCCCCCCCCCCGAACTTTGCCCCCCCCAGTCCTAACCTGTTAGTAGTCCTGCCCATGCCTTCCTTGTCCAGGGCTCAGGCAGATGGCTTGGCAGTGGGCGCTTGTGCCTGCTCTGTCTGGGGTTCAGGCAACTGGCTTCCAGTGCTTCCAGTGATGGCTTCCACCTGCATCACAAAGGGCAAGGGCTGTTACTTGCTTGGTCCTGGTAGGAGGCTCCAGAAGGGGGGCCCTGGTGTGGGTGGCAATGATTCTGCAGCCCCATCCCGGACTTTCCCCTGCAGGTCACCTGAGTCTCTAGCACTGCCCCTGTCTGCAAGAGAACACTGACACTGCAGTCCTAAGCAGAGAGATGCCCTTCTAACTCCATTGACTTCAGTCATCTTAGAAAGGTGCTGTTTTGTTTAGGACTGCACTATCAGATTCCTTGAACAGATTGGAACATCACTGAGTCCGTACATGGTTCATCTGTGTTACTAGAACATGACTGGCATAGTTGTTATTTTAATTAGGAAAATGTTTTAAAGAAGAGTCATAAGGTGGTACAAAATTCTGCCTAGCACATATTGTCTTATGGAGGGAGCTTGACTCTTGAATCTTATACCCTGGAAATCTTGTTGGCCTTTAAGGTATTGCTGGACTCCAATCTTGCTCTTCTACTGCAGGCGAACATGGCTACCCACCTGAAATAATAAGGTGGGGCACTCAGGGGTCGTTTCGTAGAAAAAGAGCTAGGGGAACTCATTAGCATATGCCACACACCCTGACATCACCGGAAGTGTGTCATAAGGCCACACCCACCACTCAGTTAGTCTTAGTCTTAAAAGTTAGTCTTAAAGGTGCTATTTGTTAGTCTTAAAGGTGCTATTTGTTAGTCTTAAAGGTGCTATTTGAACTCTTGGACTATTTTGCGGCAACAGACTAACACAGCTACCTCAGGGAAGCTCCTGGATGGGGCTGGGAGTCCTTGCGGAGGCCACGTGGAATGGCCTCAGCCAGGCAGAGGGGGAGGACGCCAACTTACCCTCCTGCTTCTCCCTCCTTCTGCAACAGAATGAGGCTGGAAGAAGGGGGCGGCTGGAAGCAGGGGGCGGGGCTTCGTCATGTGCCCTGCCCCCCTGCACCTCACCCGGGGGAACTGCGATCCCCCGTGATCCCCCCCAAAATGACCTCTGGGGGCACTCTTTGTATACCCTAATGCTCATCTGTTGCAGTGGTCATTAATATGCTGCTTTATGAAGAGTTAATACCTATGTAAGCCTTGCACCTATAGTAATTAAGCCGTGCCATTATTATTTGTTGCTGAAAATATGTGTGAATCATGAAAACGATCATGTATTGCACTAAAGCAGTCAGAATATCAACCAGTAATTACTGCAGTGTTTACTGTAATTACTAATGCTACTGAATTCATAGCTGAGGTTGGATTTGAATATGGGATTCCCTAGGTCACAGTTCATACTTTTAGCTCCTCTGCCACACCAGCTCCACCCTAGCTAATTTGACAGGAGACATTTATTCAAGATCTGCCAAGTTGAAACTCAGGTGGATGTGTATTTTCATGTCTATTTGATTTCCTTTACAGTTGCTATGTTAATTGGTTTAAGTATCCTTCAATGGGAGGAAGCGTCACAGTAAAATCTGATCAAGAAGTTCTTAAAATATCTAAGATTGTTTCATGGTATCCACTCCTTCATGGCAGCATTTTGTGCTGTCTTCTAAGGCCAAGCTAGAATGTAAGTAACCCATTTTGTGTACCTGCCCGTCTTCCAAAGTAATCTAACAGAACTCCAAACTTTAAATGTTTAGAGGTTTTCCCTCTAAAATGCTTCAAAGGGCTACTTTTGAATTCTTTTTTTTTTTTTGCTAAAAATAAAAGTCATCAGCTTTATCATTGTAGTGAAATATGTTCTTGCATTCCTGTGCCTGGATAAGATATTGGGTAGAGGGGGTGGAATGTGCAATGCATAACAGAAACACTACCAGGAGCGCTACTCAGACCCCACCAAAAAAAAAAATCAGGAACCTGTAAACCTCAAACGAGTAACAAATGAACTGATAGGGAGGATCAGCTTCTGGCAAATCTGGATGGCTCTGCAAACTAGCCCTGTTATTTGGTATTCGTTTTCCATTTCCAAGAAACCAGGAGAGAGGAGAGGCAGTGTTATTGTGGGAAAGATTTGGAGTCAGGTTTCAAAAGCTGAGAGCCTTGGGACTGTGTTTGTTAGGTCAGTATAAATCATGAGCCAGTTTTCCTCCCAACAAATCAAGGAGTTTTGCTCTGACTGATCAGTGGCATTCCGCTCTTAACACACACACCCCCCCAAAAAAAAGTTTCAAAAGAACTCTTGGCCAACTTGTCTTTGCTAAATGCTAATATATTAAAAGGGACTGTTAAGACAGCAACACACTGACCAGTGGACAAGCAAGCTCTGACCCTTGCAGTTGTCAAAAAGAACCTGTCATGGGGTTGCCACACCCAGCTGCTTCAGTGCCAGCACAACTGCTTATTTTCATTAATAACATTTGTCCCAAAGGAGATTTGCTCAACCCATCTTCATCTGCCCTCCCAGTGCACACAAGAACTAGCCTTCCCTTTTCACCCAAAGCCTTTTGGAACTTCTCAGGCCTGGCTTCCCTCTCCCAAATCCCAGTTCAAAATGAGGATATTGATTGATGGGAAAGGTCCCAGAGCTGGCAGTCATGAGATATACAAACACAGAGCTGAAGGACACTCTGCCTGCAACATCTCTACAGTAGGACAAACGCTGGGAGTCTATTGTTGAAGAAGATTGCTTTTCATTAAGCTGACAGGGTGCAGCTGCTTGGAAGCGCTTCCATTTCCTCTCGGACACAGACTCCTGGGGGGGGGGGGAGTTCCTGCACGCTGATCTGACATCGATAGCTGTGCAGACTGAAGGCCAAGCAACGTGCTTTCCAATTAATGGAGATCCCCCCCCCATGTAATTATGACAAATGTGTCCATCTATTGTCACTGACATCAATGGAGCTGGAGCGGTAAGAACCAGTCCGGCAGGAGACTGTCATTGTTAGTCCAAGTGATGGATGATTATGACTTCTGGGTCGTAGCTGTGCTGTAAACTCCATAGGGCTAGTGGAGAGCCTGGGGAAAGAGCAAGGAGGGAATAACATTTTTTTAAAAAAAGAACAGTTCCCTATGCAATCAACAGGTCAAGGTGTTGAAAAGCAAAAAGTAGAACCTGTCAGTATTTCGATGAGCACTTTTGATCAGAGTAATGGAGTCCCTATATTTACTTACTTTATTTATACCCCATATGTCTTTCCAATGGGGACTGAAAGCATGGTTCTCCTCTCCTCTGTTGTATCCTTCCAACAACTTTGTGAGGTAGGTTAAACTGAGAGTGTGTGACTGGCCCAAGGTCACCCAGCAAGCCTCCATGGTACAACAAGGGTTACATTGTCTGCAGTACTAGAATTCCATGTGTAATGTTTATTTATTTAGTGCACTTTAATCCCAGCTTTCCTCCAAGGAGTTCAGGGCAACTTACACCACTCTCCCCTATTTCATCCTTACAATAACCTTGGGAGGGAAGGTAAGCTAAGAGAGTGATTGGCCCAAAGTCACCCAGAGAGCTTCTCAGAAGAGGAGGGATTTGAACCCAGGTCTCCTAAATCCTAGTCCATCTTCAGTGGCCCCACTGATGGACCTCCTGATGGCACCTGGTAATTTTGGCCACTGTGTGACAAGAGTGCTGGACTGGATGGGCCATTGGCCTGATCCAACAGTGGCTTCTATTATGTTCTTATGTTAGTCTGACACTCCAGCTGCCACACCATGCTGGCCCTCACATGTTGGGCATGTCCTGATGCCCAAGCAGTATAGAAACAGCATTGATACACAATCTGGGTTTATATCAGACGGGTACAGTACAGCCAACCTATGCACTCTCCATTACAGGTAGGTACAACCTCTGGTGCAAGTGATGTATTGTTCACTTACTTGTGCCTGTACTGTAGTTTTCTGGGTAGATCCTTGATTTCTTGCTGGTTTCTGATTAGGAAGTGGTGTCAAAGACAGACACAAAAGTCATTACCAAAGCTGTTGAATTATTTTATTGTACAATGGCAGGAGACAGCAAAGCAGACAAGCACACACCACTAGAACTTAAACATGGAATATTCCACTGACATCTGCTCATGGGTTGATCCAGACCAGTTCTAGTTTTGAGGTCACTTATTCTTGCAGTCAAAGCCTATTCCACCTAGCCTACATGACTTCACCATTCTACCATGTCTTCACTCTGGTTCATGTTTACTCCCACAGTAGCATGTTTGTTGTTGATATTCCACCTTTCTTCATGTTGTGTCCTTTTAATACGTATCCCTTCCCTCCCCCCACAATAGTCTGAGCCTTCTTCTCCATTCCCTTCTGACACTCCACCCCCTAGGACCTGGTTTGCAGTAGAGTTACTTTTCAGTTGCAGAGAATTTCCAGTAAACATAATCCTTCAACAAAGACGTTGTTGTTGTTGTTTAAAAAAAGACTATGTGCTTCTGTTCTCTCCTGCCTACATAATGTAACAGTATGATATCTTTGGCTCCAAAGTATCATCTTTGTGTAGATTTCAGTATTTTGTTCCCTAAAACCTGTTAAATGTAATCTTCAGTCAGTGTGATGGAACAAATCAGCAAGGGTTCGGGGAACACATTTGGGGAGCGGGGAGGCCCTGGTCAGAAGCCCCAACAGGTCAGGAAAGGACGGGCTCGAGGGAGAGACAGAGGAATCCTACCGTTCAATATGGGTATCCCCGCAGAGGTTCCCGATCAGATAGATACTTCTACACCCACGGTTGCAGGAGTTAAGGTTAAAAGGGTAGAAACACACTATGATCCGAGCACAAGGATGAGAGGAAACACATGGAACAGGGAAGGAGAGGAGGGATTGAGTTGATGGAAAGCACATGGGGGCTTGAGGGGAATGATTGTAATGCACTGCAAAATAAAAGAAGGAAACCCAAAACACCGGGGAGGATGGCAGCAGAACGTGGAGACTAAGAGAGATGAGAGGCGATTCTGCTGCGAGCGTTAGCTGGAGTGTGGTGTAACACCCGGCGCGTTTGGATCTGAGGTGTTTGTTTCCGGACTTAGAAGACTCCCACCACGGCGACCGGGCATACGGCGTCTGGGAGTAACCTGAATCCTGACAGTTGCCATGCACTTATTTTGTGAGAAGAAACCCCATATGCAAAGGGCACTTCAAGGGGGGGGGGCCTCTGGACATTGGCCAAGACACACAAGAACATTATCCACAGATTAAAGTCTAGAAGCTTGTCAGGACTGTATCCCCAGAAGCTTCCATCTTATGTTTAGATACTAGCAAGGTATGAAGGCTACACAAATGTAGACCATTGATAGCTTCCTCATATTTCAGGCAAGTGAGAGATCAGGAAAAGAATGGCTGAAAGCACTATTAGGTCATGGGATGATCCAATTGGGAAGAATGACCACGCAGGACCAGCCATCTGGCTTCTGTAGGAGATTTTAAGTTGATGTTCACACCAAACAATGGTGTTGTGCGGAGACTCCCAGCTCATTCAGACTCCCAGCTCATAAAAATTCAAAGGTTTATTTGGAGTGAGTAAAACAAATAGGGGGAGTTATAAGATATAATAGACAATAGACAAAACTAACCCTAACTATCCTAGCTACTATAAACATACGGTTTGTTGTTCCTTTCTCCCCGGAAATCCACCTCCTTCTAGCTTGGCCATTTGCTTCAGGGTCCGCTCACAACCTGAGCCACACCTCCCAGGGTTTGTTGTCACTAGCCTGTTCCAACAATCCTGGAGGCTTCCTTTGGTCCCTCAGCACTGCCAAGGTTCGCTTACTTGCAGACACTTGCTGTCTTCTAAGCAGCCCCTGCACCCGGACTATACCTCACGGTGAGCAGATTCTCGCTACAGCCCCTGGCTTCTTCAAGGCCACGTGCAGCATTCCTGGCATTTGTCAAGTTGTCGAGAGCTTTCGGTCTCCTTGCTCCCTCGGAACGCATAGACATGTGCGTATTCAGGCAAGTTCATGAGCTCTCTCTCTTCCTGCCTCTAGGACTGGATTTTTATTCTTTGTTTCCCCAATCCCTGTCCTAGGCTGATTAGGGATTGCTGCCTTGACCCAGCTGTTTCCCATTTACTTACATTACAGAACGTACTGATTCTGACTAAACTTACAGGCCTTTTATCTGGAATGATTCTGTAAGTCAGTATCTCTGGCATGACAGCCCCATACTTTGCAAAGACCACCAAGCCTGCCTTGATATTTAAAATATCAGTTGTAATTATGGTAGAGCTATTGATCTATTTATTGTTTATTTGATCCAAACCATGGCTTTCTGCTCGTAGAAGGCATTTCCACCAACAGAGGAGAAGAGATTAACTTTGAGAATTCCCCTACCTGTGCAGACTCCCCACAGCATCCAGTACTCTTCCTGGACATTCCCTGACCCTGAAGGTAGCATTTTGGTTTGAGCTGCAGTAGAAAGGGGGAGACAGGCAATTCCATTCTGAAAGCTGTGTGTTGCTTGCAGTACTTTGGATCAAATGCTATATTTTTAATCTTACTTTTTAGCCAAGGAGCTCACAAGAATTAAAAACCCAACACAAATGACAACTTGAATGCAATACAAATGCCACTTGGGGATTCACAGCTGAGCTGGATCCAAGCATGATGGAGGGATGCTTCCTGCCCCCTTGGATTGGCCTCATAAGGGCCCCGGGAAACAAGGGGAAGAGGGACTGTTAGTTGGAGCTGGGCAGGATGGGGAAATGTCTACTTGCTTCTAATGTCCTCAGTCTGATGTCTTCACTCATAGTAGATGGAGAGAAAAGGTCTTTCCATTGGAGCTAGGTCCATGAAATGACTTCATTTCCACTTTGGCCTTCAAGCCTGAATGTCATCAATCAGAAGTTCAGAATGGATCTTTCTGCAGCTCAGCTGAGTTTCCCTCTTAATCTAGCTGTGTTTTTTAAATTGGCTTTAAAGCATTAAAGTTGTTGTTTTTAGCCGCCCTGATGCAACTAGAACCCATGAAATGGGAAGAGACATCAAAGCACTTGGAATGGACAAAAAGAACTGAAAGCATGAAATAAGAGGGGGGAAACTATTTGTAAGAAGCCTATTTTTGTACCTTTTTACATAAGCATGTTCTGTTATAAATGTGTGCACTAATTTCACATGAAAGATCCATTTCAAGATGCGTTGAGGTAGGTTCTCTAAATCTAGATACTTGAATAACAATACTGAGAACTGGGTATCGATTTAACAATTGGAAACTGACTGCCAAATTGGCCTAGGTCTTTTGGAATCTGTGTTTGTCTACAAAATCCATATTCAAATTATCTTTAGTGAAAGTAAACAGTGCTTAAAATACCAGTAAGGTATATTTTTTTATCTCAGGGCTAAAGGTTAGAGAATCTACATACCTCGTACATATGCAGTAAATAAACAGGAAATTACAAGTGCTAGATTTTTAGTTTGAAGCCATAAGCCCTCCCCACCCCCTCAGTTCTTTGAAATCAGTAGCAATTTTTCTTATTAAGCCTCAGCATGTTAGAGAACTTTTGTTTCATTGGAGAATAACTGCCATATGCAAAGGCCATTTGAAAATGAAGGGTCAAAGACTATCTGAGAAGCCATCCATGGGTTTGTGCCAGGATGTGTGTCCACTTTGTATAGTCCTGAAATTAGGGTTACTAACCTCCAGGTAAAGCATGGACATCTTCAGGAATTCCAACTGATCCCCAGACAAATCAGTTCCCTTGGAGAAATGGCTGGTTTGGAAGATGGAGTAACATTCCCATTGAGCTATCTTCTCCCCAAAACCCTCCCCTCCCCAGGTTCCATCCCCAAATCTCGAGAAATTTTCTGTCATGGAGTAGGCCTCCTCCCTCGAAAACCCAAGTGCTCTAGGGGTCCACATTTTGGTTGGGACCACTGCAGTGTTCCTGGCCGACCATGCCATTTCTCTGACCCAGCACAACCGTAGCTCAATTGTAGAGCATCTGCTTGGCATGAAGAAAGGTCCAGGTTCAATCCCTGGTTTATCTAGTTAAGAGGATCCGTAGTAGGTGATGTGAAAGACCTCCACCTGAAATCATGGAGAGCCATTGCCAATCAGAGTGGGCAACATTGACCTTGATGGACCAATGGTCTGATTCAGTATAAGGCAGCTTCATGTGAGGTGCATCCCAGGGTGCATTTGGTTTGGCTCTGATTTGATGTCCATATGAATTTAACTTTCCTTCATTTCTGCTACTTGCTGGGCATGGTAGTGCCCTGACCTCCTGCTTCTTACTTAGGCAGTTTGGTTTCTTTCAGTACATATTATTTTATTATTATTATTATTATTATTTATTAAATTTCTATCCCATATACATGTGGGGTATTTCAACATGTAATGCTCCCCCCCATAGCTTACAGGCAACAGCCCATGCTATCAATCCTACATGGATATAGACATAGATTTTTCAAAATCTATAACCCACTTTTCTCCCCAATGTGGACCCAAATCAGCTTACAACATCACTCTCTCCTCCATCACTCTCTCCTTCCTGTGAGATAGGTTAGGCTGAGAGAGTGGCAGGCCCAAGATTACCCACGGAGCTTTGATAGCGGTGTGGGGATTCAAACCTCTGTCACCCAGATCCTGGTCTGACACTGTAAGATATTCCATTGTATGTCTGCCTGAGGTAATATCATATTTGCTTTGCTCAGTGATGCTCTCAAAAGTGTCCTACTATACTACAACTGCAATTCTATACTTACTAACTAAACAGCAAGGCCCACTGAGATTAATAGGGCTAAACATACATAGGATTGCTTTGTACATTGGCTATCCAATGAAGCTGGTGGGACAAGTAATCAGAGATTTGGGCTGAGTTGCCACCAATATGCTGATGACATTTAGTTTTATTTCAGGCTTGCAGCAGATCCCCAGAAGCTGTGGAAACTCTGAGCAGGTGCCGGGGGGGGCAGTTTGGGGGTTGATAAGTACTAGGAAGCTGAAGCTTAATTCAAAATGCTGGTGCTGACCTTTAAAGCCCTATGTGGCTTGAGGCTAGCGTACTCCCATATGAACCTACCCAACCACTTCAGTTATGTTCGAAGGCCCTGCTGTGGGTGCCCCCACCATCTGAGGCTACATAAGTAGCGACCCAAAAATGGTTTCCTCAGTCATGGAACCAAAATTTTTGAATTCCCTCCCCAGGAAGATTTATCTGTCTCCCTCTATCATTGTCTTCTACCAGTGGATGGAGGCTTTTTGTTTTGGTTGACACTCCCTCACTAATTCCTATTAGCCCTCCTCCCTGTTTGTGTGTTTTTATGTGTGTTTGTGTGTTTATATTTTTATGTGTTTTATGAATTGTTTTTTTTTAAAGGCTTTATTAACTCTCCTAAAAAGGAGGGGTATTTCGTTTAGATAGAAAAATAAGGAGGGTATATAGTGGGAGAAAGAAAAAGCTGAGTGATATATTAACTTGTAGATTAATCTGTTAGTAATGTCCAAATTATCTTCTTAGGCTTCTTCTGTGTGCAGTCAAACTTCTTTTTTATTTCAATCCAGTTAAAGGTATTGTCTGTGTTAGTGTGTTAGTAGTGTTCTTCTGTTGTTCTGTTATTAAAATTTCTTCAAGGCGCATTCGGAGTCGCTTCTTCGCGTGCTGGCATCTTTTAAATTCCCAATCTTATGGAGGAGCTTCTTCTGTTTCTCTCTTTCCGGCTTCTTCCAGTCCTCTTTCGGGTCGCTGTTAACACTTTCATTTCATCTGCTATAAATCCTCATTTTTTTCATGCCTTTTCAAAAGATCACTAGCTTTGAGAATGGTTTTTTCATTTCGGTTTTGCTTTTAATCGCTCCCATTCTCTTCGCTGGACCTTCCTCCACAACTGTTGACTTATAAAAGCGCTTGTAAGGCACTTTCTCGCTGTCACAGTTCATCTTTTCTCACAATTCCCGTCGGATTCACAGTCTTAAACAGTCCAAACATTAAACAGCCGGCTCTCATGCAGACAAACGCCCAGACTGGAAGTTCCTCCCTTCTTCTCCGTTTGTCTTTTGCCCAGCTCCAACATCTTAACATTTTTGTTTATTTTTAATACAGTTCTTAAAACGCGCTTCAAGAGATAAAGATTTTTTTTCTTACTTTAATCCAAATGCATCAAAAGAAGTCACTACTATCCGCACAGTCCATTCCCCCCCTTTTTTTCTCGCTTACGAAGTTAATGGATTAACCTCCTCGTCTTTTCCGCTGATGGGGGGGGGGAGCGCTCTTAGTTCTTTTTCTCCGCATTTTGACAACTCACAGTTTAGCCGATCTTTTCTTTTTTCCTTTTATCGGTTGTTCGCTTTATCACTCGGTGACATCTGGTGGCTCCGCTAAACCCCGTACGGGGTCGCTCACACAGCAAGGTCCATTGGGGCAGGGCATGGCGAGAGCCTCAATTCCCGACCGTTCAGCCGGGAAAGAGATTCCCCCCTAGTGCGCCCTAAAGCGCCCCGGATCCGAGCTCCTCCATTTCTGAGGGGCTCGTTCGGGTCTCCGCTCACGCAGATTCCCTCCTCCACCGCGGGCGGGCGAGACGACCTCGGGAGCGACCCGAGGATGCGTCCGCCATTCGCAGGAGCCAGACCGGAAGCCGTGTTTTATGAATTTTAAATGCTTTCAGATGTCTGAAATGTTTTAATGTTCACAGCTGTTAATTGGGTAGAAAGACAGCATAGAAATGTTATAAATAAATAAATACGTATCTGGCTAGCATTCATATAGAAAACTCCTTAGCCCTGCCTCTTCATTTCCTACTTGCAGTCTTAAAATATGAGGGTCTCCTAGGAGGCTGAAGTTGGTTCCTTATTCGCACTTCCTTCCTATAGCCATGCATGGACCACTGAGGGAAGAGAGAGTATGTATCTTCCTACAGTTCCCCCCCCCAAAAAAATACTGTCTTATGAGGAGCTATGAAGTGCCATAAGCTTTTAGGTCCTTAAAACTGGACAGCACAAGTCCCATTTATCAAGAAGGCATAGTTAAGAATCCTCTGCCTGAAAGTAAGCAAAAAAAGAAGAAGAAGTGAATCCTTTTATGGGATTGGGAAAGAAACAGGTCAGTTAAGGGTTAACAACATCAAAGCCTGAACACCTCTTTATGACTGCAAAGCCAGTACAAAGCAAAGGAGGAGTGGAGAAAACAAAGGCTTCAAGGTGTCAGCAAAATAATAAAGGAGCAACAACCAAATGAGGAGGGATCAAAGATTCTCAACCCACAGCCCAGGCAAGGCTCTGGAGCGCAAGGACATGCTTTGCTCAGCTCAGAAGAATCACTCTTGAATATATCCCTTTGATGGTTGCAGGAGGAAAAAGCAACAACAACAACATTTGAATGAGAGACATTCTGCCCTCTCAAAGCCACTTCCTTAGGCATAAGACGGAGAAATACCAAGCAACCTGGAGACTTTGACTCTTTAAGCAAATTATCTGCATTGATTTTCCCAGCTTCCTGCCTCTGCAGCAGTTTTGTTCAAAATTACTTGGCTGTGGGTGTCACTTTATTTTTTCTTTTTGAAAGGGGAGAGGAATTGCACCAAGAGCCCAGGACTGTAAAGACTTCTGAAGGGCTGCCCTTTTGTGGCTGCCAGTCACAAGCTCCATCTGCATCTTGGTGGCACCTGACTTTTGCCTTGAAAGAGCAGCCATGGCTAAGTAAAGTATTGGCAATGCTGGTATCACGGGCTAGGCTGAGCCAGGAGGCAGGAGTCAAGTCTGGTCCGGCAGTTATAGTCAAAAGAGACAGGTCAGGAATCCAAAAAAGAGCAAGGCCCAAGAACAGGAACCAAGGGCAGACACGAGATCAGCACAGATGTGACTCTTTGCTTCCACGGAGAGTCCACTCCTGAGCAGGAGCTATATAGGCCTCCAGCAGTGCTTCCCTGAGCGGCAGCGCCACTCCTGTTTGTACTCAGGGCTCAATGCCCACCTTCCCTGCCAGCATGCGTCTTGGTGGCGGGTTGCTAAGACCTTGCCGAGCCGCTCCCTCAGCTGAGCCACCCATGGAGGTGAATCAGGAGGGCTTTCCATTTGCACCTGTGCCTCATCAGCTGCTGCAGGACCAGGTATGGGGGATGCTGACTCAGTTGCTGGCGGCGGCAAGCTGTCAACTCCCGAGGAGTCAGAGGGGTGTTGCATACTGGGTTTGACGCATAGAGAAAACAGACGCTCAGTGATTAACAGCTCATAGTTTACTGGTACACAACACACAACACAATACCAGCCGGGGTGCCAACTATATAAAGTCCCTGGGGCACACCCACCAGTCCCATTGGAAGGTTTGAACTTCCTGCCACAGTTCCGATAGGTGCTAACTGGGAGGCTCAGGATCCTAGTCCCTATTGTTCTTACG
This sequence comes from Gekko japonicus, assembly GCF_001447785.1. NCBI lineage: Eukaryota > Metazoa > Chordata > Lepidosauria > Squamata > Gekkonidae > Gekko > Gekko japonicus. The sequence goes on from NW_015168704.1 coordinate 329,398, forward strand.
GAGCCAAGCTTGGGTTGCATACTGCTGGCGCCTAGTGGCAGTCAGTGGACATAACAAGGGGCCAGCTTCCAGCTCTGGTGATGCTGGCTACTCTAGCTGCACTGCCAACTCAGGCAGGGGCCCGCGCTGACGTCGTCACCCATGACAGCTGACTGGGCCTTGCCTCCTTAGAGGTATTCAGAACTTCTCAGTTTTCATTTAAAGTTCATCATGAATTTTTGATGGTTTGTGGTTCACAAAGCAATGTTTGCAAATGAAAGAGCCACCATGAACTTCCAAGAATTTTAAGGCCATTCATGGCAGTTTGCGAAAAGCAGAAAGCCAGGGGGTTAAATGGCTCCAAGCCATTTCACTCCCTGCTTTCTGCTCCCCACCACTTTTCACAGGAAACGGGGTTAAATGGCTTGGGACCATTTCACCACCTGCTTTCCCCTTCCTGTGAAAAGCAGTAGGGAGCAGAAAGCAGGGGCACAAATCAATATGAACCGGTTTGTTTTGTGAACCAATGTATTGGATTGTGGTTCGGTTCGTGCATTCAAAAGTGCCATTTGTGCCTGTCCCTATCTCAGACAATTAGTTAACTGGTGGCTCCACAGTGGGGACAGACATCTCAGAAGACACATCAAGCATGCGGATCAGAATACATATCCATATATCTGAATCAAATACAGATAGGAATGTCTACATGTGGACTGCCCTAAGGGTCCCAGATCTGGTTTAAGAAATTCCTAGAGATCTGGGGGTGGAGCTTGCTCAAGGTGAAGTTTGAGGAGGGGAGGGAGCTCAATGGGGATTTGATTCTGCATTATCTTCCCTAAAAAGCTGCCATTTCTTCTAAGGCAACTGATCTCTGTAGTCTGGAGATGAGTTACAATTCTGGGAGAACCCTAAGTCCTGCCTAGGGGTTGGCAATTCTAGCTGCCATTGGTGGATTGGGGCATAAAGTTGTAGCCTGTTTATTTAGGGAGATGTTCAAGCAGTTTTTAAACACGTTGTTCCTGGGTTTCATGCTCTGGCCAGTGATTGCAAAACCTGTGGATAATTAAACACTTTGTATATATTGGGACACAATCAATTCTCTGTGAAGATGAAGCAGTGGCTGCTGGAAGACTGATCATATCTTTTTAATGATTTAATAGATTAAATATCTTTTTCATGCAAATGCATTAGGGTGCAACTAGAGAGGATACAAAGATCTCTTGATTATTTTAATTTTCTTTAAGAACAGTGGGGAGGGGGAAGCTGAATCAGGGCTGTGGTACTGGGAGAGGTATTCACACTCCTCTCCCCCCTGTTTTAAATAATTTTCCTTTCCCTCATTGCTTCCTTCCTTTATAGGTTGTGCTGCCCTGTGGATCCCTTACACTGCTGTGCCTTCAGCCCTTGTGCTGCCCAGCTCCCAGGTAAGCTCTGTGGCCTTTGGAGTAGCTCCTTCTTATGCCAATCCCTCAGTCCCTCCTTTCACACCTGCCCTTTTCCACTCTGCCCTGAACCTTCTGTAGCTCCCCTGGCTTCGACTTCTGCCAGGGTAATTCCTTGGCTCTGCTGGGCCCTGCCCCACTGTCCGTCACTAGCTCCTTGCCATCTTGGGCCTCCAAGACCTTCCATGGTGCAGCCTCCTCCTCCCTTGTTGGCAGGCTGCCTCCCTTTGATATAGTGTTGCCAACCTCCAGGTTGATCTTTTGACTACACAGAGAAGTTCCCCTGGAGAAAAGGGCTGCTTTGGAGGGTGGACTGTATAACCCATGGAGGTCCCTACCTTCTGCAAACCCTGGTCTCCCCAGGCTCCACCCCCAAATCTACAGAATTTCTTAAGCTGAAGCTCTATGACCCAGGTGACCAGGACAGGCTCTGCCCCTCTGTCAGCAGTGGCACATCTCTTCCAGCCCAGCCCAGTAGGGATGTCAGACCCTCTGGTGTGGGCAGGGGTCCCCCAGTTTTGGGCACTCCTGTCTCCCCCCAAATTACCCCCTTCAACAGGCAAGAAGCTGGAAATAAACAAGACATGCCTACATCATCTGAAAGTGACATAAGCATCTTGGTTATGTCGGGGGGGGGGGACGCTCTGGTTTTTGGACAAAACTCTACGAATGAATCTAATTCTACCATGGAGGTTTTGCCCACAAACCACAGCATCACACACACACCCCAGCATCATTGATGTACCTCCATCACTTCCGGTGACATAGGCACATCACGTTTACTTCCACTTGCTTCCCTCCCTGCTCCTGGTAAGTTCACACCCATCCCCCACCAGCTGGTCTGATGGACCTGGCAACCTTACCTCACAGGACTGTTCAGCTGACTACACAGGATATAAATAAATAAACTGATGCCTAAAAATGAGTGTGAGAAAGAGAATTTAGATCTTTTGGTGATTAATCATTTGATTTTATCTCCCTACTTGAGGTCTTTCTCTTCTTAACATTCTTCCCCTTTCCCCGTGTTAACAGAGTTTTTTCTAAAAATAAATAAATCATAATCTTCCTGTGACTTCCCAAGAATTAAAGGTTAAAAAAACAGAAAAGAGAAGGATACCTGACACTAACAGTACAGTAATGGGAAATATCCCCCCCTTCTCCACCTGACCCCTAGCCAAGGCTCTCCATCTTGCACCTGTCAATATCGCCTTCCATCTGATGGAGTCTTCACTCCCCTGCTTCCTCTTTCTCTCTACCCTCCCACCCACGCACACTCGTTTTTGCCCTCTGAACTGAGGCAATGATCCATTCCCTGTGATTAAATTAGCGTAAGTAATAAGATATCATAGAACTGATTGATTTCCCCAGCAATGGTTATTAACCAGCTCAATTCAGAGGCAAGCAGGGCCATTATTCTAAACATTGATTCCAGAACAGGACTGCAGCAGAGCTTTCAAATGCCGTGAATAACTGGAACACAAACCTCGACATGGGCCACAAGCAAACGGATGGGCTTGTTCTCTTTATAGGAAATTCAAAAGGCACAGGTCATGAGACTTCTCTTTATTATTTGGCAGCCCATAAGAAGGAGCAAGAGAGAGGGCTGTTACATGGGCCTAGCCATCCAGAGCCCTATAGATCAGGCTGGTTGTGAGGCCCAGTCAACACACCAGTGAGATCTGAAATATATGAAATATAAAAATTCTGCTCAAACCCAGCATAGAGTATATGACCCAGTATTGTAAGTGGGTGCTCTTACCTGCCCTCCAAAGACTTTTTTTTTGGAGAAGGGGTTATTTAATCATTTGTGACATGGGGGCTTTCATTAAAAGAATGCGATGTTGTTTTGAGAAAACTCATTTTAAAACGATCAGGCATTATCACCTGATAATTGTATCAGTAACAAATGCCATTAAAGGGAGAACAACAAGGCTGAGTGGAACAGCTGGCAACTCTGGGAAGGATGAAAGCAAGGGAGGGGAAAGGCCTCGACTGTGCAGTCCTAATAGGGCTGGCAATCTCCAGGTAGGGCCTGGAGATATCCCAGAATTACAACTGATCCCCAGACTATACAGATCAGTTCCCTTGTGGAAAATAGCTGCTTTGGAGGGGGACTGCCATGGCATTGTACCCTGCTGCTGTCCCTTCCCTCTCCAAATATCCAGGTACTTCCCAGCCTAAATCCTAAACAGAGTTACACCTAAATTAGGGTTGCTAAGTCCATCTTCCACCCCCAGCAGGGGACTTTGGGGCCATTCCTGGAGGGGGCGGGGCATCCCCAACGTGATGACATCATGTTGGGGACGTCCGCCACATCCCCACCCCCCGCCCATGCGCCAGATCTCCAGAATCAGCAGTTCCCTGCCCTTAAAGGAGCCGGCATTTCCCTTTTAAATGCAGGAGCCGGCGTTTCCCCTTTAAGAGCAGCCGTGTTTCCCTTTTAAGAGCACGAAGCTGGCATTTCCCTGCAAGCGTGCAGGGATCAGGCTTGGGAGGAAACACGGGTTCCACACACTTAAAGGGAGAGAGATGGGTGGCTGTGGGTGTTGGGGGTGGGGCTTCCCCCGCCGGCCATCTGGCCGGCGGCGGGTAGAACCCCCCAAACAATGGGGGACCCCTGGCAAACCGGGGGGGGGGGTTGGCAACCCTAACCTAAATCCATTGACGTCAAATAGATTTGGGAGGCTGCAGCTCTCTTTAGTACTTCACTGCAAATCGCTGAACACTGGGACATAGACTCAACAGAGGTTGAACAAAAGTTTGGTATACATGTACAGTATATAAACATACAATATAGAAATATTTTTTTGAGGAAGGATTTAAAGTAAAACAAAGGGGGGAAGATGAATGAAATAATAACATCTCATTCCATAGGTTTAAATGGGAAACACATTTCTGGCTGTAACAACTTTGTTTATTATCCAGTTCAGATGCAGTTTACAAAATTGGGGGGGGGGGGCACACAAAAGATCCTACCTGGCAAATTTCAGAAAGATCATAGAAGAGGTCATACTTTTATAGGCATTTGCAGTCAAAACACATTTCTGGATTTAACTTCTTTTTCTGTCCGGTTGTGATGCAACTTTCAGGGATAAAATCCGGGCCAAATTTCAGAGAGACAGGAAAAAGGGGTTCTAACTCGATACGCAATTAAAATGTAGGCTCTCATTATTTTAATGACACTGTGGAGTATAGAAATGAAATATGCAGAGACATTTATACTTTCGAGGAGATTCATGCATAAACAGGAAGCAATCAATTGGTTGTCAAAGTAAACAGGAAGAAATAAATCAACCATCAAAATTAGTTGTTTTTTTAAAAAATCTAGAATATGCAGCCAGAGAAAGAAGGATAGAGCTAGGAAAGACTAAATGATATGAAGCTAACATATAGAACATATTTTCACGACCAGGACTTTTTTCCTGTCTATCTGAAATTTGGCAAGAAGGATTTGTGGGGAAGGGTACAAGCCCTAAAAATGTAATCCAAATTGGATGGAAGCAAAAAAGTTACAGCCAGAAATGTGTTTCCCATTGAAGCCAGTGGAAACAACAGTGAATGGATAATAACAAATGGGATTAATAATAACTGGAATGGAAGCAGATGACATTTCTGAAAATGTAAACAAAACAAGATGAAAACATTTTGCACACTTCTACTGTCAAATGAGCAAGAGCCACATTTAGAGCTGATGCATCAGGACCAGGAACTGGGCCAAAGCCCCGTTGGTTTCAATGGAATTCCCTTCCAAATAAGTGGAGGTGAATATGGAAAATATTAGCCAGAGCATCATCTTAGACAGTAGACAATTGGTCATGCAGATATAAGGAAGAGGAGATCATTTGGGGGAGACAGAAAAAAATGGGAAAATGAAAAGCTTGTGGTAGTATTACTTGTCAAAGATATCCCTCCTATCCCATGATTATCTCTCCAAGGAGTTCTGGGGTAGTTTACATGTTCTCTTGCCCATCCATTTAATCCCCACAATGATCTCATGTAATAGAACAGGTTGAGAAAGAGTCACTCACTCAGGGTTGTACAGTGAGTTTCATGGGGAGTGGGGATTTAATCTCTAGCCACTAGAGAAGACCGGCTGGCTATCCCCCTGGCTTGCCTTGTGCCCAAATGCTTTTACTTATCATAGATGTGGAAGGACCCATGGTACCATACATTGCAGTGATGCTTGGTGGCCCATAGGCTACTAGGAGCTGATGAAATAAGAAGAAAGGCTTTGTGGGTGAATTAGAACAATTCATAGACTCATAGAATTCAGTGGCACTGACTGAGGCAGTATGATATGGCATCCTGAGAAGCAGACAACTGCCTAGCTTCATGAAAAGGTGCCATAAGAAACTGAATCCTTGCAGTAGAGGGTGTGTGAGAGAAGGAGCCATACACTGAAACCTTTAAAAACTCTAAATAGCAATCCATTCATTCTGCCAGCGATGCATTTTGTGGCTCTATCAGCTTTCGTTCCTTTCCCATCCAATATCATTCTCTTACCCCTCCTCTCCCTGTTCCGGAATTCTAAATGAAATGCATTGTGCTTTAAAGAATCTTTGAGAGTATGTGTGTGCCTATGGGACTTTTTCAAGTCACTTATTTGTCTGAATGCCATTGATTTTCCTCCTAATTGATATTCACTATGCTAATTTCCCTCACAAATCTCACACGCTATTGATCAAAAAGTAATAAACTCTCCAGCAAACAAAACAAGCATTATTGCAATGTTGGGAAAACATCATTTAATATCAATACCATATTTACAATTATCTTTAACCCAAATTTCACCTGTGATGCAATGCATAATCAAAATCAGAGTGCTATCGGCATAAAGGAGGGGGAGCTCTCTTAAAATCCCACCAGATTATTTTGTAGTACTTATAAAAAGAAAGGCCGAACAAGGATAAATGTAAGCAGCACTTTATACAATATGAGGTATGATGCTGTGGGCCAATCTTATAAGAACAAGTAGCTATGTATACATATTTTTGAGATTAATAACTTATGCTACTTACATATATTATCAAATGTTACCCCAATTGGTCCCCATGTCAGGCCTGTCACATGTAGAGCATCCTTTACACATGTAGAATTAGACACATGTTCCAGGGGTTGGATCCTATCGTCAATTTCCTTTGGCACAAGGGCACTTCCTGCAGAAGGAAAATGAGCTTCACCAGTTCCTTTCTCCCATTGCATATGCTCACATTGTGCCCAACTCTTGGAACCCCAGGAGCCTGAATGCAGTCTTCTGAGAACATGGTGGTCTGCGGTGGGAAGAAGGACATGAGGCTGTTTCATTCCATGACTGGAACTTCTCACTGACATTGGGATCCAGCCTTGGGATGACATGATTTTTTTTTCATTCATCATGCAAATGTTTGAGAGGATGTGCTTTCAAGAATCAAAGCTCCCTTCATCAGATAGCCGCCCTGTGGGGCTGCCAACTCGGGGTTGGGTAGAGCCTGGGCTTGTGGAAAGGAAGTACTTCACATGGGTTTCACGTCCCCCTACGGGCGAGGGCGGGGTATTAATTTGATAAATAAATACCCTCCAAAGCAGCCATTTTCTCTGGGGAACTGATCTCTGTTGGCTGGGGTTCAGTAGTAGTTCCAGAAAATCCCCAGGCCCTAGCTGGAGGTCAGCAGTCCTACTGCCTGACCTCGATAGCCCAGGCTAGTCCAATCTCATCAGATCTTTGAAGCTAGTAAGGTCAGCCCTGGTTAGTATTTGGATGGGAGACCACCAAGGAAGTCCAGGGTCACAACACGGAGGCATGCAATGGCAATCCACCTCTGAACTTATCTTGCCTTGCCACTGAGCTACCCCAACAGGTCTACAAATCCACACAAAAAAACTAACACAACACTGAATTTCTTTTAAAAGGATGTAAAATCCATTCCTTAATTCCACCTCATATCTACAAAGTTCTCGAGCTTTCCATCCTTCCCTTTCATTCTGAAACCCTTTTCAAACTCAAATGCAACCACATTCACTTTGAAGGAAATACACAACTAGAGGAGGGGGGGGATCCTTGAACTACATGCCACTGAACGTGATAAACAGAGAAATCTGTACTGTGGGTGGATTTGCTAAAGAGGAGCTATTGAGTGTGGCCTGCCATTCAACTCCGCACCTGGCAAAGAGTGAAAACAATCCCCTCCAGCCAACCAAAACAAAGGAGAAACCAGGAGTGGAATTAGCAGTCTCCAGACAACTCTTGCTACAACCCTCCTCAAATATGGTGAAGCCCACGTTCACTCAGAAGCCAGGTTTCTGTCTCCTTCCCAACCGGCCAGTGTGTGTGTGTATTTATGTGTGTGGCTTCCTGGATATTTCTTTGCAAATGGGAATTCTAGTCCTCAAATGATACTAAAATAGCATAATTCCCTTGAAAGAACTAAGGGCAGTGCTTCTCCAACTTTATGAAATCACACATTTCTTCTATACTTACCCTACGTGCTGGGTCTCGCCTCTGTTTAAACATTGCTTCATACCTCCATCCCCTCTAGAGACTATGGGGCCCCCCTACTCTACCATTTTATTAATGGACAGTCTGGGATAGAAGCTGCTATGCAGCTATGCTCCCCTGAAGATAGATCCAGTTGGGTAGCTGTGTTGGTCCGAAGCAGCAGAACCAAGTTTTAGTCCAGTGGCACCTCCCCTGTCGACCAGATTGTTTAGTTAAGTAATACCTGTGATCTTTTAGGAGAATCAGTATAATCTTTGCATAATGTATTCTTTTGTCTCTAGGCGGCAGGGGAGGAATGTAAGATGACCTCAGAATCTTTATGATATCAACCATTTAAATTTTGGATTCCATATTGCCCCCTGTGAATCCTATAATCATGTTATGATACATGGAAAGGGGTGCTTCAGACATGTGCCTAGCAAGGAGCACTACATGGTGAGTTGGTTTGTCACCTGCCCTATGAGGTACTCCCCTGGGCCTCAGCCTATGAAAAGAGAGGGATTTCACCTCACCCCATCTTTCTTCTTCCCTCTGGAGTACTCCTTTCTCCTTCTCTCTGGGCATCTTTGGAGTCAACCCCTGGGAATCCTCCTCAGCCTGGGGCTACAAGGATTTACATGCCACTTTCATTCCCCTTACAGCACCCACCTCTTCACATGGATCTTATTCCTTCCACTAGGGAAAAGACTCTTGACCCCTACAGAAAGAGTAGCCTATCTTTGTGTGTCTGCAGAATTAACATAAATTGGACAGGTGATCCATGGCAGATGATCCATCGGTACAACCAGCAGGAGGGGCTCATTCCAAGATTGTGCCTACTCTGTCACACATTTTGATTGGGTACAAAGTAGGGCCCACTCTGGATATCATAACACAAAGAAAGCAGAGAAAATCCTAAAGAAACAACTCAATTTTTTTTTCCTTGGTGGAGTTCCTTGATTATCAGCCAGTGATGTATGGTGGTTAGAGTATCAAACTGGGGAGACATGGATTCAGTTCCCCACTCAGCAACAAAGGTCACTGGATGACCTTGGGTCAGCCACTTATTTTCTCTCTCTTATCCCTGCCTACCTCATAGGGTTGTTGTGAGAGTGCATTACGGAAGTGGGGAACTCTGTGTGTGTCACCCTGAGCTCCTTGGAGGAAGAATTTAAAAAAGGGGGTAGATTAACAGATTGAAAAATTTATTGATCTGATCAGGCTGAAAAACTCTTGTATGCCAAAGGGTAAGTTTGTACACCAGAGGGTTCAGTCTTGATCCAATGGGACATTTGCTAGTAATCTGTTGTGAGGCCCATGTTTTCTTTCCTTCATCCACTGGATTACACATTGGGCTGGTTTCACATGCCCAGCGCAACCCAACCTAGCTGAAAAGTTAACTTCAGTATAGTTTAATAGCACCAAATGTTCTGAAATCGCAGTCCAAAGGCTGTCTACTATTATTTTGTTCTTAGCATACTAGGAAATGAAGCATGTGGGTTTTGGATTCTAGGATCCAGACCATCTGCAAAACCTATTGGAGGGTTTTTGTGAATTCTAATTTACTGTTGCTTTAAAAATAGCCTCGACATTACCCTGTGATTTTCTGTAAATTATATATCATTTTGCTTGCCATTTTTAAATATTATAGTTCTTCTCCTCTAGTTTAATTTAGGCTCCTTATCAAATGTACCAATGCAGCTCCCCCCCCCCCCAATATTCTTCTCCTCCCCCCCATTGTGTTAATCACTATTCAGCACCTAATGCATTTGGGGGATAGCTAAGGAGTGGGGGGGGGAGCTAGTCTGCTAAGTGAGCAAGAAGTGTATGAATATGTCTCCGACTTGGCTGCAATCCTCAAACCACTTGCTCTGGCACAGTCCTTTTGCAATTGAAGGGGGTGCTCCAGGGTAAGTGATTTGATGACTGCAGCTCTGAGAGCGATGCAGAGAGGCCACGTTTATAATAAAGGGATGGCAGAAGTTAATTGCTCGGTTATTCCAGGACCACATGCCAGCATATGGAAGAGGCTTGTTATACGCAAGACCTACCCCATGGCTGATACAGATTAATGGGTTTGTAGTGATTAACGTGTTGCAGTCTCTCCCGGTGCCAGAATAACACCCTCATTACTCAGCAGTAAGGAAAAGCTGAACACAAAGTTGAAGTCATCCAGAATTCAGCCAGCCAAAGATGCGATTGCTGGTTTGAGCAGTCATACTGTAATATACAGACAATGTTGTGTAGGTGTGGGAAGGCCAGACTAGGACTGGAGAGTCTGAGGATTCAATCCCTACTCTACTATGGAAGTGCTGGGTGACCTTCACTTTTTTCAGACTCCAGCACCATTTTTCCTGAGCCCCGTAGTCCTGCTATTACACATGTATCCCTGCAACGAGGCAAACGACATCCCCGGGGATGTTTCAGCTGGGGAAAACTGCTGGGGGGGGGAGTAGGAGCCCCTCATCCCCCAGCATCGCAGACCCAGTCTGAATTGGGCCCTGCAATACTTGGGTATGTAAATTCCCCACAGCTGCTGTATGACTTTGGGGGAAGCATGTCAGGTTGGGGGACACCCAGCCTGATTTACGGCCAAATGTATTGTGTATTTTGGCCCTTAGAGGAGTGTATGAAGGCCTGCATATTTTCAAGCCTCTGGTAATACAAGTAAGAAAAGTACATTTTTAGGACTTTCCACTTTAACATACTTTGTGTTAAAAAAAAATGTCCGACTGATTTTATGAACTATTTGTTTTCATTTACCTTTAGATCTGATTATGAGCCGCCCTGAGCCCACGTTGTGGGGAGGGCGGGCTATAAATTGAACTTATAAATAAATAAATTAATTAATTAAAGAGGAAATAAATTAAAGAAGAGGAAATAAATTAAAGAAGAGGAAATATTCTTGTAAAATTTTTTGAATGGGGTATATCTTTATCTACTCTCACATCTCTCCTTCTCTTTTGAAGGAGGAGGAGGAGGAGATTGGATTCATACCCTGCCCTTCACTCCCTACTCAGAGTGGCCTACAGTCTGAGGTAGGTGGGGCTGAGAGAGCTCTTAACAGAAACTGCTCTTGAGAGAACAACTCTGAGAGAACGTGTGACTGACCCAAGGTCACAAGCTGGCTACATGTGAAAAACTGGGGAAATCAAACCTGGTTCTCCCAGATTAGAGTCTGTGCTCCTAACCACTACACCAAACTGGTTATGGGTAAATAAAGGTGGCTTAGCCTGTCAGGCCACTTGTCCTTCTAGCCTCTTCTTTCTGGTCTAATTCACAACAACCCTCCAGGGTCTTAAACAGGGTCTTTCTCATCTTCCACTTCCTGCTCTTTTAACCAGAAATGCTTGGAACTGAACTTGGGACATCCCACATGACAACAATATGTCCTACCACTAATCTCCCATACAGAATATGAGAGATCGCAATGCCTCTCACCTTTACATACACACCTTACAGTGCCATCCTAACCAGAGTTACACCCTTCTAAGCCCATTGTCTTCAATATAGGGTTGCCAAGTGCGATCTTCGCCACAGTGGGGGACTCCTGGCAGGCGGCTGGAGTGCGCGCGCAACGCACGCACACGCCGCATCCTCATCACTCAGAAGTGACGCGACCATGTCGGGAACACTGGGGGCGGGGCCACGACCATCTGAGGGAAAACCATAGAGTTTTCCCTCGGATGACCGTGGCCCCGCCCCCAGCATGCCACGTCACTTCCAAGTGATGTGCACGTCGGGGTGGGGTTCCCCCTGGGGGCCGATCCACCGGCAGCGGCAGCGGGGAACGGGCCTCTGGGGCGGGGTTTTCCCCACCCCCGGGGGGACTTGGCAAGCCTACTTCAATAGCCTTAGAAGGGTGTAGCTCTGGTTAGAAAGGCACTGTTAATCTGTCTGTGTCTGACCATGACCTTTACAAAGCAGCCCCAGATTCTACTAAGCAGAGCAGAACCCTAAAAACTCGATTGCCTTTCAAAACCAGCCGTGCACTTGAGTCATCCTGTAGATGCCGAGCCTTTAGTTAAATTCCAATTAAAATAAGCCTGAAAACGAGTCCAAATTTAGGAGGTGCAGGACCTAACCAACGTTAAAGTGCCTTGGGCAATCTCTCTCACACCCTGAATCCAGCTGTTTTTGTTTTTGTTTGGGTTTTTTTGCTGAGACTCCATGGTGGCCAATGAGCATCCTTAAACCTGCAAATGTTTCAGTGTATTGATGCATCAAATTAGTAATGTCTGGATGCCTCCTTCTCTCCCCTGGGTGATGCACTGATACCTTTAGCCTTGACTAACAACATTCTGCATAGGGCGGAGCACACAAAGGCACCGTCCTGCTGCTGTGTCCTTCAGGGTCTCAGAGCTGAACTGGCCTCTGAAGCAATTCTTTGGAAATACTTAGTGTGCTAAACTTAAAATACAGCTTGGAGCTACAAAGCCTCAAGCAGTAAGTGGCATTTGGCAGGCCTCTGAGATGAACGCCGGGCTTTAGTTGCTCAGCTTTTGGGTATGCTGCATACTTGAGCAAGATCCAACCGCTGCCCTGTCCTCATTCTTGTGGCGATGTCTGTTTAATGTCAGAGGCAGACATGGGGATCTGGTGCCAACACGTGGTTGGAGGCCCCACAGCAGACTCTTCGAAACCATAACTGTGCATTAGGGCTGTGTTTTGGCTAGACTCTCTCTTGGGTGGCTTATTTTTACTACTTTTTAATTACTCTAATTGAAGAGGAGAATACTTCCCTCTGTTTCTTTAATTCACTCACTTTTCCAAACCCCCCCCCACTTCATTTCTCCACAATGTTTTGCCCACTTTTGAGAAAAAAATGGCTCCAAACCTTCTAGCTTGTCACATAACCACATAATGTCAGGGGATGGTTGGTTGGGGTTTCCCCCCCCCCTCTTCTCCCTCCCTTCCCCCTTCCAGCTGGAAGGTGGAAACACATGCATTTCATTAGAAAGGTTGGCTCTGAAGTTGACACACCCTACTGCACATAAACACAAAGATTGGCTTGCTCTCTTTTAATAAACATAGGCCTTTAAAAATATATGTCCCTTGCCATATTTGTTTAAGGAATTTAATGTTTACAAAGGGAGAGGGGACCCTTGTGAGAACAAGCCTACCATTTAGCAAAGATCAGGGCGGAGGAGGAGCAGGAAAGGGATTGGAACAGTGGGAGGACAGCTTCATTCCCTACTGCTGGAATGCAAACTTTCTCCCTCCTGTGTAAAAACTGGCAACTGTTCCAGAGTGTATGCAATCAGCCCTTCCGTACCTCAGACACAAAGGTTTTTGAAGGCCCTTGTGAAGGCTGAAGTTATATTGATTCAGAGATAGTTGGGGGAAGGAGGCCACAGCCATAATCAAGGCATGTACAACAAGCTTGGTAGATTGTTGCTTGGTGGAAAGTGCCCTCAAGTTGGTGACCCTGCCCTGCCCTGGATAGCCCAGGTAAGCCTGATCTCATCAGATCTCAGAAGCTAAGCAGGGTCGACTCTGGCAAGTACTTGGATGGGAGACCTCCTTGGAATACCAGCATTCGGGAGGTGGGGGCAGGCCACCTCTCTGAATATCCTCCAGGCCCCCAGTAGGGGGTTAGTCACCAAAGGTCACCATGGCTTCCAGGTGCATACACACTCACACACACACATGCACATATGAGGGGGGGAAGTTGGTGACCCTGTAGGATTTTCAAGGCAAGAGATATTCAGAGGTGGTTTGTCATTGTGTGCCTCTGCATAACAACCCTGGACTTCCTTGGTGGTCTCCCATCCAAATACTAATCAGGGCTGACCCTACTTAGCTACTGAGATCTGACGAGAAAATATTCTTTCTTGGGCATAAATTCAACCAAAGATTGATTTCATTGGAGAACCACAAGGTGTGTGGGGATGTAAGTGTGGGTTTTCATTTGTTTGTTTTTCTGCCTCACTGTCTTCTTCACTCCCGCTTCATGATGTGTGATTTCTTTTCCCCAATATTTACACATGTTGTCTTTTACAAGCTGTATCCTGGCATATGCAAGTGGAGATTTGCTTGTATACCATCCATTTGTATTGGCCTTTTATACGTTTCCTTTTCATAATATTTGCACTACAATGAACTTCAGACCCACAAAAACAGTGGAACTGTGCAAAAAATAAAAAAGAAAGAAGAAAATGCCAGTTATATAAAACAGGGTCTCTAAGCACATAAGAATTTCCACACAGAATGCCCACGACCTTTTCCCACCCATAATGCCCAGTTTATCTGCTCGCTTTCCCTCTGAAATGCTTCACCAATATAAGCAGGAGGTAAAAATTAAGAGGTAACAGACTGTGTTTGAGATTCAGTAGTCTTTCTCTTGTGATAAAGGTTATTTCTCATACAAACAGCCTACCACAAAGGCACTGCTTTCCTTTGCTTAAGACTGGTGATTGGGTAGTAGTGTCTGGCATGATGTAAGTGCAGAGGTCATTTCGGGGGGGATTGCGGGGGAACACAGTTCCCCCGGGGGAGGTGCAGGGGGGCGGGGCACATGACGAAGCCCCGCCCCCTGCTTCCGGCCGCCCCGCTTCCAGCCCTCATTCAGCCAGGAGGATGCAGGAGAAGAGGGAGGGTAAGTTGCTTCCTCCCCGCCTCTCCCCACCCTTGCCTGCCTGGGGCCAGGGAGGGCCTTGGCGGGGCTTCCTCGCACTCCCGCTGGCCTTGCAGGTCCACCGCCGGGCCCCTGATGTCAGGGGGTGTGGTATATGCTAATGAGTTATGCTAATGAGTTCCCCTAGCTCTTTTTCTACAAGATGACCCCTGTGTAAGTGGTATGTATGCTACCATTCTGTTCAGCAGAGTTTTGAGCCTTCCTATAACCCAGGTGCTTTCCTATAATTTAAGTGGTCCTTTCTCCAGTGGAAGGCTGCTTAGGCTGAAGGAAGAGCAGATGTGATGATAAAGACCCAGTGGTTTGGCTCAAGCTTTCTTTTGGACTCAGTCTTACATCCCCCTCCTTATTATAGCCCTCATCCTATGCAACTTTTGGCAAGGCAGGTCCTGCACTCTACAGCATAGCCTTTTCAGTTATCAAAGGGACACCTCCTCCCTTTTTGTTGTTGTTGTTCAGTCGCACAGTCGAGTCCGACTCTTCACGACCCCATAGACCAGCTCCCGCCTTTTACACCAGTACAAAAGCTGGTTGGCTCCAACCCAGAGGCTTTGTGACATCGCAGCAATTACTCTGACCCTCACCTTTATTTCATTCAGACCTGGGTGCGTGCCTATACCTAACAACATCTTCTTCTGAGGAAACAGTCATGCTGAACAGGCCTGGAAGGGTCCAAAATGAATGTGGATCATCAGCCTAGCTACAAACTTAGCTGAAGCTAGTTTGTATGAAGGTAATACACCTGTGCCAGGATAGAGTTAAAATACCAGTTCCTAATACTTCATCCATCCATCCTACCATCTCTTCCCTTTGAACAGGCTGCAAAGGGGAAACCTCACTCTCAATAATACTTTGAGAATGCCTTGCAAAATTAGGGGCGAGCCAACAGGGACCTGACCTGGATGGCCCAGGCTAGCCTCATCTCATCAGTTCCCAAAAACTAAGCAGGGTCAGCCTGGTTAGAATTTAGATAGGAAACTACCAAGGAAGTCTAGGGCTGACTCGCTACAGAGAGGTGGACAATGGCACACCGGCTCTGAACCTCCCTTGCCTTGAAAACTCCACAGGGTCACCAAAGCTAAAGGTTTCCCTTGCTCGAAAGCCAGTCAAATCCGACTCTAGGGATGCGGTGCTCATCTCCGTTTCCAAGCCGAAGAGCCAGCGCTGTCCAGAGACATTTCCATGGTCATGTGGCCAGCATGGCTAGACACCGAGGCACACAGAATGCTGTTACCTTCCCACCTAAGTGGTACCTATTCATCTACTTGCAATTTCTTGCTTTCAAACTGCTAGGTTGGCAGGAGCTGGGGCCAGAGGCGGGAGCTCACTCCATCTTGCAGCACTCGGGTCTCGAACTGCTGAACTACCGAACTTCCAGTCTGCAGTTCAGCATCTTAACCACTTGAGCCACTGTAACTCGGCTGCAAATTGACAGCACTTTCTACCACCAACAGGGACACTTTCATTTCTTAACTTAATATGTTGCCAGTGTCATTGGTTTTGATTCCCCTCTGCTTTGTTGCTGCCTTTTATTATTCTTTTGCTTCTTTAAGCTATTTGTATACCACTTAGATGGAACTGGTGAAAACTAGTATTGGAAAACATGTTAATTTTAATAAGAACACTTCAGTGCGAGGAAACAGAAGACCAGTGTGGAAACAAAGATTAATGGATTCATGCCCTGACCTGGATAGCCCAGACAAGCCTGATCTCGTCAGATCTTGGAAGCTAAGCAGGGCCGACCCTGGCAAGAACTTGGAAGAGCGACCTCCAAGGAATACCAGGGCCAGGATGCAGAGGCAGCTACTATCAAAGCCACCTTTCTGAAATGTCCTAGCCCCACTAGGGGTCACCAGAAGGCACCATGACTTCCAGGCTCACAAGCGCGCGCGCACACACACGCACACTCTCCAAGAATTCTTTTTTTAAAAAGATTAATAGCTTTATAACCCACATGACACTGATAACTGAAATGAACCAGCCAACTTTTAGCATTTGGTCTTTGTGGTATATTTATTGTAAATATGTAATTCTGCAGGGCCTGTAAGGCAGAGATGTTCCACCAGACTTTTGGTTGAGGACAGCAACAGTTCCATCATGGCTGGCACCCTCCTCTTTTCTTCCATCTTTTTTTCATTTCTGCCTCCTCCTTACCCTGCCCACGAGGGGGCAACGCAGTCTGGAATGGGTTTAAGATCAAATTAGTGATGCCATCTGGATATTATTTTTAAGAATGTAAGGAACAACTTATTTATTAGTTTTAATAATGTTATGTTTGATGTTTTTAATTTCTGTTGTACATCTCCCAAAGCCCTGTGCATGCAGGGATGGGGCAATCCATGAATTTAAAGTATGTAAATAAATAAATGTAATGGGACAGTCTGTTCCCCCCTCCCCCCAATATCTCTGTAATTTAGTTTGGTCCTATTGGATGGAGGTCTTGTTTGAGTTTCCAGTTTTGTATGTTAGTTGTAGTTGTTGGTCATGGGAGTTGGCCCCTTGCAAATAAACAGTTGATATTTTGAGCCAGCTTGTGTCTGCTGAATGGACCTGAGAATGGGTGCCTGAGTGTGTATACTATCCTAGGAACCCACAGCCAAAGAATTCATTACAGTCTCATCCCTAAGCAAACTGTTCATCCATTTGACCAGCTGCCATAGTATTGATGGTAATAGCAACTGGAAACCCTGTCACTATTTAGAGCCATTTTTTTCCACTTCCTCTACCAGAGGGAAGGCAGGAATCATTGCCTTTGCTCTGATTTGGCTTTATGACAATGCCTTGTAGCCAATCAGATTTGGATAGGTGGTGACATTGCATAGTAAAATCAGAGTGAGGATAACAATTCCTGGCTTCAATATGGAATAGAGAAAGCGGAAAAGGCACCAGCTACTAGCAGCAGACTTTGCAGCTGCTGCCACCAGCAGCACTGTAGACAGTGGGAATACAGTTGCTACTGGTGCCAGGATTACAAACAGGCAGTGGACGGGTTGAACAAGGTGAGCAAAGAGCAGTCTTTTCCTCCAAAAAGTCCCTTCCTTTAGAGCCAAAAATTTGAAAACATCTGACTCAGCCTAGTCTGGGCTGTGTTACTTCTGACTGAGGACAGGGCTTGTGTGATTGAATGATTTGCCATTCAGCCTCCCCGTTGGCACAGAAACCAGCATGGAGACAACAAGGGAAAAGGCTAGGCTTTCTAACCCATGTTTTCACCTAACTTGCAAAGAGATGCTAAGAAGGCATTTATTGTATGGAGCTGAATTTCTCTTTCTTCCACTATTTTTTTTTTTTTTTTTGCATAAAGAGATTAGCTAGAAACAAAATCTTCTTAATAAACAGTAAACCAACTCTCAAAATAAACTTGACAGTTTATGGTTGGAATACTAAGGGCACTTTTTCTGGGAGCAAGCCTCACTGAAGACTTTTGAGTAAATGTGCTTAGGACTGCTCCCACTGTCTGTCTTAAACAGAGTTACAAAAGGCTGATGAAACAACAAAGAAGCTGTTTCCAGAAGCTGTTTAGTGTCCAAACTGGGAAACTCTCCCTTCCATAATTCTGATAAGATGTAGCATTTCTTGAATCAGGAAGATTATAAATGAACATTTTTCTCAGCCTGGGGCCCCTTTATACACTACTGTGGGAGTCACTTCCCTGTGGCCCTGTCTCACCCTGTGGTTTACAGTTCAACACTACACCAATAACCATTTGGATCCTCTCTGTCCAGCTGTCACCATCCTTCCTAGTGGGTGTCAGTCTACTGGCAAGAGTTCATGGGATTAGCCCTGTCAATATGGTGGCACAGTTTCAAATGTTATTAAAGTGGTACAGGATGAAGCCACAGCAAAGCAGGCCCTGCACCTTTATGGTACAGAGGCCTATAGCCCCTGTATGTGAAAGTTCATTTCAGTGCTAAGATCAACAAATGAAAACAGCAGAGGAAATAATGTTACCTTTTTGGTGCCTTTACCACATCAAAGACTGGCATAGGAGTCAGGTCTGAAAGATTATGGTTGCCATCTCCAGGTTAGGAAATTCCTGAAGATTTGGGGCTGGAGCCTGGAGAGGGTAGAGTTGGGGGAGTTGCTCAGCAGTAACACGATACCATAGAGTTCACTCTCCAAGGCTGCCATCCCCCCCCCCAGGGGAACAGCCACATATAGTTCGGAGATCAGCTGCATTTCCAAGAGAACTCCAGGCCAACCTGGAGGGGTGATAACTCCAGGGACAAGGAGTTCTATTTAAGCTTCGTTACAACACATGTGCAGAAATGAAGGAAGATTCTTTTTTATACAAAGAAGCCACCCCTTTTCCTCTAAAGAACTCACTCCAGAGTCTTAAATGGCCAAGGTCCAGATCAGCAGTGATGGGTAGATGCTTTCACTGCTTGTGAAAACATATCATTTCCTTTGAGCGTTTTCTGGCTTTCTGAATACAGACACAGAAATCAGTTTTAGAAGCTCGCCTGTTCTTAAAGGTGCTTTCCACCCAAGACACAGAACGTACAAATATTTTCCTCGTGAAACTGAACCAGAAACAAAACTAGATTGTTCTCTTTTAAACTCATTCACCCCACCTCTAAATAAAGCATTTTTAATTGCATTTCAATTCTATTCTAATTTCTGGTACAAACAATAAACCTTTTCCTATCTGTACTTATCTCCTTTCAAAATTAAAAACATTATGCTTCTGAGTAATGCTCTCTGCTGCCCTCTGTGGCCATGTGCCATAAGTGCTGCTGAAACAGCCCCAGCAAGCTATTTCCTTTCCATCCTCCCTCTTGTTAGAGCAATCAATCAATGTCTCGCCTTTCTACAGCACCCTTCATATGTGTATCTCAGAGCGCTTAGCAGTCATTAAAATCAAATGAAATAAAAAGACATAAATTATAAAGCAAGGCAAATGTAAACAATTCTTTAAAAGGCTGGATTTAAAACACAAACAAGCAAGAAGAGATGGCTTTGTCATTGGCAACAGGTTCATATAATCACAATTTTTTAAAAAAAATCAGGTTTTCCCCTCCTATACAGGGATACACAAAACTGTGATTGACTTTTTAGGCTGGTTGGTCTGAATCCCTAGTGTTGCCTGGCTGTAATGAGATTAAAGACCTAAGCATAGTTCCTTAGGAAACATTTGTCCATGCAAATGATTGCTATGTTTGCCAATCCCAGTGGTGAGACATTGGAGGGATTTATAGGGGAAAAAAAACTAGTTGGGAACCTTCCCAAAAATCCCTACACAGCTGGACTCACTGTGGAGGCATCTTTCTGCACTTTCACAGCCAAGAAGAGATTCTATGTCCACATGTTCTGCATGGTGTGATTATAACCAGAATGACTCAAAAAAGAGAGAGAGAGATTTCCTACAGGCAAAGTTCATTCAGGGACTGATGCCGTGCCAATTGAAGTCAATTGAAAGAATCACCACTGACTGTTGGAAAACACACTTTAGAAAGAGATTGCAGTCCTGTTGGGCTGGATTAACAGACTAAGCACTCCATGGCACTGGATCACAACTAAATTGGAGCCTATGGTTTAATTACCGGTGTGTCTTTCACTGTAGACAGTCTGCTTTTTCTGCATTTAGATCCATTAAATCCT
>NW_015168704.1:349581-363986 GCF_001447785.1 Gekko japonicus
GGACCCAGGGCATATGGTAGCAGATCCAGGGTCCCTGTCCTCACCCTGTTTAGGAGTGTTTTATGGGTTTGACCATTGGACATGATTCTTCATAAAATCACAGTCTCTTTTATGTTAAGCTATGAGACAATCGGTGTCACTGCCTAAGACTAAGACATTGCAAAAACAAGTCAAAAAGATTCCTTTGTGAGAGGGGCCATGACATTGCTTTCAGGGGAAACCCAGAAATTATATCAATCCAGTCTAGGAAACCTCACATACTCAATGGCTTTACCCTTCCCTGTTCCTTCTGATTTGACCCCTGTGAAGGCAGAAGAACCCCACAGTCACTTCTCCTCTCTGCTTGGGGTTCTTCTTCCTTCACAGGGGTCAAATTCACCTCCCCTTGCTCCTCAAGAGTGCCAATTACAAACTAAATAACAACTACTGATTCCAATGACTCTTAGGAGTATCTCCTGCCAGACTGAATAATACATCTAAGGCCATCAAAAACTTCACAGTTGAGAGCTATCCTTCTTCAGGGATGGAGAGCTTCTCTGCTGCTCTTCCTTCATACCACACTTCAGACACTGAGACCAAATAGGCATGTTGAGTATCTAGAGATCAGACTTCAAGAGTTCAAAATATAAGGAAGTTTAATAAATGAATAAAAGAATACATATGTTCTGTTCAAGCTTTTGGGCTTAGCATGGCACAAAGAAAAGGTGAAGGCACACACAGAAGGAGCACATCTACCCGACTAATTAATTCCCTTCTCTCCTTCCGACACTTGAAGTTATGAATGAGGCATCCACTGGGTGCCCATCCTTCAAGGCAATTCATACACATTTCTTTTAGCTACAAAAGGATAACCACTCCTCTGTGAATAAAGAATCCTTTGGGGATGATGTTGGGATCAGAGGGCATCTTAGCCTGTGCGGGTCACTTCCACCCTTTAGGTCCTAGGCTGAGGGGAAGCAAATGGAAGACAGCTCCCCCCCCCCCATATCTGCTCACACTTCCAGCCTAATGAGATCCCACACCTGCAAAGGGACCTCTACCACCAAGAATGTTCTCCAGTGGCACAAGTATATTGTACATGTGCAACCTCATTTGTAGGGCTGCCAACCTCCAGGTGGTGGTCAAAGATCTCCTGGGATTACAATTGATCTCCATGTGACAGAGATCAGCTCCCCTGGAGAAAATGGCCACTTTGGAAGGTGAACTCTATTGAAGTCCCACCCTTCCCCAAACCCTGCTCTTTTTAGGCTCCACCCCCAAAATCTCCAGGTATTTCCAAATCCAGAGCTGGCAACCTTACTCATTTGGTTTATAATGGGGATGGGTGGGGACATGGTGGTTGTTCCCCCAGGTAAATCTCTGTTGACAGAAGGAATTTCCTCTCCTCCCCCCCACTGCAGCAGAATACCCCTGGAATGCTGCTGCTGGGGAACAAGGGAACCCCCCCCAGGAACAGCGTGATGGAGGATTCAGATATCTGTAATAGGAGGAATCAGCAGAAAATGTGGTCGCCCCCCCCCCGATTCAATTAGTGGCAATTTTCCAGGTGCTTTTTCTTAAGTTGGGGGCATGTCAAGTCCTCCCATGACCACTTTGTACCTGTGTGTGTCTGAATGGATTCATCCAACTGCACTAATACAAGAAATGATGGGGAACTAATACACATACAGTATTAGTTTTAAAGAAATTGTATTAGTATTAATCTTTAATGTCAACACAATTCTGAGAGAGAGATATTAAGGTAAGTAATGTTACTCCAGTGCTTTTCCTCTAAGGAAAAAATCCACATTGTACTCTAGAAAGCAAATTGGCTCCCCCCCCCCCAAGTCACACTGGGTATTAGCTTTGCTTGCACCTAACTTCCACTATTACTAGCCCTAATAATGACTAGTAGGCAATGTTTTACTGAAAGCAATTATTTAAATGGGTACCAATAATGTCTCTCTATTGCATCGGTAAGTGTGTTATTTCACGGCACCTCTACCACCCATCCCCCCCCACCCCATATTTGCAAGCTGTCCTCCATGAACGCTCTCAGAGTAACATCCTCGTAAACAAGCAGCTTTGGTGGGACTAAAATTACATTGCTTATCTGCATTAAGACTGCCATCCAGGGGACCATTCCTACTTTATTTTGTTCCCCCATAAAGAGCTAAATTATTTAAAAAAGAAAAGAAACATTTTCTTGAGTGGTTTCAGGTCACTCTGGATCAGCGAGGTTTAACTTTAGTGTGTTGCAATAAAATATTAATACTGACTCAGTGTGTTTATTTCTCCAAGTGTCTGGATTCCCTGAGTGTTTATGTGCTGAGATTAGTAGAAGCGAGCGTGTCCATGCACAGCAGTTTTATTTAGACACTGAGATTGCAGAACTCAAAGGGTGTCAGCGAGCAACTAGCTATGCCATTCTTTGTGTCCTCTCTCCAGTGTATGAATGAAAATGCTCCTTGAAAGATTTAATCCCACAAAACAATGCAATGTATTAATAATAACTGCAATAGAAAGGAATATGTCTCATCATGGAGGCCAGTTCACACCGTCAAACTGGGAAAGCTGAAAATGAGTGGCTCCTAGCAGAACATAAGAAGAGCCCTGCTGGATCAAACCAGTGGTCCATCTAGCTCAGCATCTGGTTTCACACAATGGCCAAACACTTGCCTTGGAAGTAGGGTTACCGTCCCCCAGGTCCCAGTGGGGGATCCCCCAATTTCGGGGGCTTCTACCTGCTGCAGACCAGCTAAACAGGGATGTCATACAGGGGACACTTTGACTTTTAGGCAAACTCTATGGTTTTGAGGACAAAAATACTGTAGTTTTGCCCAAAAACCAGAGCGTTGCCTATGCTATGATTTCTCCTCCGGGTGATGTCATCACATCAGGGATGTCACGTGACATCCCTGCCCACCCCTGGAATGCCACCCAAATCCCCCTGCTGGACAGGCGAGGGGACCTGGCAACTCTACTTGGAGGCCCATCAAGCAGGGCACAGAGGCCAAGGCCTTCCCCTCATACTGCCTCCTAGGCCTAGTGTTCACAGGTTTAGCACATCCTAAATAGTCATGCAGTTGCTCCATCATGCACCCAGCTTGCAACACAGTCCTTCTTTACTCCGTCACCCCAATACTCCGCAAAGAGCATAATTCTCTAACACAGTAAATGTGAGATGAGCGATGAGCAGGGTAATGTTAGATCCCAAATCAGGAGAATGGATCCACGTTCAAAAAGAAGAAAGATTTATTTCCAAAGCATGGTTGATCACGAACATACAGAGATTGTTAGGAATAACTACAATACCCAGGGAAGGTGTATTAAAAGGAACTTCAAACCAGGTTTAAACCAATGGGCACATTTCCCTCTTTAGGTTCACAGATTAAAACAGGCGCGAAGCAGTGTGAGAACAGCAACGGCTTATATCATAAACACAGGTTTAGTTCACATGGGAAATCTAGACAAGCGAGAGCACTAAGACACAACACACCATCTCACCAGCTGGAGACCTTGGCAGTTACAGAAGCACTACATAACAAGATAAGGCTTCGGGAGAAAGGGAAGGGGGATGGGACGTGTCCCAAGGAATGGCAGCTCGCTGACAGGTATCCAGTTGTGACATGAACTCTTTGCCACATACAGAGATCCCCACAGGCGCACTGAACTCACATTCTTAGCACGTCTATTGGTTTCCATAAATTCACTCTTCAGTCCTTCATCGAAGTCTTTATGATGACACAGCCTCAGTGTCTGTCCATTCCTGGGAAGTCTGTAAACCAGGTTGCATGACCAACAGTCCTATATGATTCATCTGTACTTGGACTGTAGCACATCAGCCTGTAGGTGAAAGATCAAAGGTTCAGATGCTTCTCCATATTAGAAAAAAGTATCCTACATGCATACAAAAATAGTGTATCAATGTTGAAGCTCATTTTGAATGTGCTTCTACTTGAGGAAGTCTTCAGAGAGTCGATCCTCCTGAAGTGGTTCTGTCCAGTAACATGTACTTAGTGTGAGGCTGCAAACTGTGTGTTCTGTCTTTTTCCCCCCCTAACAGTTTTGGTAATCAGAAAAACGAATTATCAGGTAATTTAAAATTAGTAAAGTGAACAATTTACCAGGACGTTTGATGTGCCCTATAAAAATAAACAAGGATAGTATAAGAGCATAGGAGTGTTG
Source organism: Gekko japonicus (assembly GCF_001447785.1). Taxonomy (NCBI): domain Eukaryota; kingdom Metazoa; phylum Chordata; class Lepidosauria; order Squamata; family Gekkonidae; genus Gekko; species Gekko japonicus. Next base: position 353,749 of record NW_015168704.1, read on the forward strand.
GCGTGCTGGCTCCTTGTGATAGGGCTTGCACAGGAGAATTTCCAAAGGACTGTACCCTGTGCATTTTACTGTTCAGTAGGCATTTTAGAATCAGTTCACATACACAGAAGCAACGAGTGAATGTCCTCTGCCTCACGCTTCACCATGATTCCCTAAAGGAAGTGATGAGTTACAGAAGTTCACGTTGACAAAGAGTAGTTGCTTTAGTTGTTTGTTTCGTTTTGTTTTTTGGAGCTCCCACAATCATGCAGATGAGAATAGTTGTTTGTGTCCAGAGATGTGTCCTTCCAGTTCATATTCTGCTTCCTCCAGATGGAGAAAAAGCAAGCCCAAGGATTTCACAGGTTGGAAGTCTGATACCACCACCTTGGATTTGACCCCCTATTGCCTTCATGTATAGTCATACATGGGCTTCAGTACAGATTTAGAAGAAGAGAAGAGATTGGATTTATATCCCACCCTTCACTACCCAAAGGAGTCTCAGAGCGGCTTACAAACTTCTTTCCCTTCCCCTCCTCACAACAGGTTAGATCCAGTGCAGTGTTTCCACAGGCACAAAGACTTCTGCCCACAGTGCAAAATTTCTCGGCTTCCAACCTCCTGCATCCTCCTGAAATGCACCCTGAAACACTGTTACTGGGGATCCATTCTCCCCACACAAAATAGATTTATTATGCATAAGAGAAGGGATTTGAAAATAAATAAAAAGATAAGTTCTATGAAGAGAAGTCTTGCACCCATAGAAAAGCCATACTGGCTCAAATATGCCTTAATATAGGATAAACGGTTAATAACGAAAACATTTTTTGTACCTGCTAGGCCACACCTGCTGTACTTGTTAACCCACCACCCTCCACTTGTTGACCCACCACCAACCAGCTAGGCATTGTGATCTGCTTCATGACTTAGAACAAAGCCAAGCAAGCAGAAAAATCCCTGATGGCCTGTATTCAGCTGAATACTGACATTTGCACAGATTGGCTCTAGATAGCCAGCTCATGTGATATGACACAATTATGAAACCCTCTTGCCCTTCCCAATGAATCCAAATTTAAATGAGGAATGGGCATTAAAACAAACAAACAAACAAACAAACAAGTAGAAAGGTTTATGACAGCCAGGACTCCAGTTAAATATTTTGTGGCACAGTGGATATTTCTGTTGCACAGACAGATTTCAAACAGGGATTTCAGCCAGAGAGCACACCGATTTCCTGGCAAAGAGCGTGTATTTCGGGGTAATAATTTAATTTGCCCAGACTGGGGGGGGGGGGAGAGATAGTCAAGTGTATAAAATATCCTAATGAAAAACAGAACCAGGATGACGAACAGACTAGTGGAATCAGATGAATTGTTTTCCTGGAGATAAAAGCTGTGCAGCTCCTAGCTGAATCAGGTCCAGATCCCACCTCATTCACACCCAGTCTGGGCTGGCTCACTTAGCAACCATCCGCATTTTAAAGAACAGGAAGGAGCAAGGTTCGCATTCCAAAGCTTAGCAGAGGAAGGATAAGAAGAGAACAGGGGAACTTCAGGGGGAAGAGGATACTGGAATGGCTTTCAGTCCAGCTTGTGGGGAGGTCTGTTTCCCCTGTTCCTGTCCAAGTGGAAAGTGTCCTTGCCTCTTGGCTGAGAACCTTTCTCACAATCCATGTGCAGCGGTACCATCCTAGCCTCATTGTTCTTTGCGGACAGCTCTCTCCAAAAGGATGAGTCACAGGACAGAGGTCCTGCCCTTGCTGCATGTTCTGTCTGTCTGGATTTCCTTGTTATGCTTTCCAGTCTGGCAGCGATAATCAAGTGCTAAAGAACTGAATGCTGCTTGCAAGGACATGTACAGGACTGCACCAATTTAGCTTAGCTGCAGGTGGGAAGCGGTTAACAGCAACACACTTCAGCTCTGCTACACCCACCAGAGTATCCAAACTGTCTTAATCCTGCAAACACCAAACTTTGAGGAGGACAGAGAAGAATTAAAGGTGGATTTTACAAAGCATCTTCACAGAGGGCTTCCAACATGTAGATTCCAAAGTTAAGAAAGTGGCAAAAACAAATCGCTCTGCCTACAAATTGTATTAAAGCATTGTATCACACTGAACTATATGTATCAAGCTAAATTGCTCATTCATGGTTGAAAAGGACTAGCGGTCCAGGACATGCCTGTTGTCTAACATACATTCTAATCAATGTTGCTTTTTAAATGGAGTTTACAGATGTTGAAATTGTAAAATCCTATTTCAGCATCAGGTTTGAAAATGGTTCTAGACTGGCTGTGATCCAGCTGAAGTTAGACCGTTCTGGAGTCCACTGATTTCAAAAGGAGAGTGAAGCCTCCTTCCCCCAAGCGAAAGACATTTCATGAAAATTACCAGCGTTTACTTCCCTTCAAAACTCCTTCAGCTACTTTGTCTCAACAGGATAAAATTCAGGGTGAACACTGCTATTCTCCTCAAACTTCACTGAAGGCTAATGTAACCCAGGAGTTGGAAATAAGGGCAAGGCTTAGGGCCTCCTTTCTTTAACCCCCCCCCTCCCACTCACACACCTTGGCTTAAGCAAAGCAACTATTTATTACAACAAGGAAAATACAGTTCTGCACACAGGATATTGTACTTCCCAACCCCAAACTCCTTTCCCTTCCCAAACCAAAGGTCCAGTAGTCAGTGTTCCATAAGTACTGTTCTCTCGTTGGAGCTGGTCCAGGCACAGTCCCTCAGAGGCAAACCTCCAGTGTAGGGTTGCAAAAAAAAACCCTGGTTTGGCAGGGGTCCCCCACTTTTGGGGGGGTTCTACCTGCCACCGGCCAGCTAGGGCTGCCAAGTGGGGGCAGGGGGCAGGTAACCCCCCGCTTTGGAGGCCCGATTTCCGCCGCCGCGGAATTGGGCCCCGGGGGGAACTCCACCCCCCAAAGCGCAGCATGGCTGCGTCACCGGAGGTGATGCAACCACGTCAATCACGTTGGGGGCGTGGCCCCGATCATCGGCGGGAAAACTCTATGGTTTTCCCTCCGATGATCGGGGCCACGCCTTCAACGTGATCGATGTCGCGCGTCACTTCCAGTGACGTGCTGGCGGCACGCGCACATCGAAGAATGGCTCCCGGAGCCAGGCGAGGCTCCCCTGCCAGTAAGAAAATTTGACTTGGCAACCCTACGGCGAGCTGACCAATGGGGGAAGCCCCACCCCCCAGCCTCAACACCCGCAGTCACCCCTCTCCCTTCTCTCTGCACTTAAAGGGGCAGTTTCCCGCACGCCTGATCTCCAAGTGGAGATCCCACATGTGAAGCCTTCCAGATCCCTGCACTAAAAGGGGCCCCTTTAAGTAAAGGGAGCTGGCGTTTCCACACGTGCCCATCAGGCAGGCAGGCAGATGTTCCCAACATGATGTCATCACATCGGGGATGCTCCGCGCCCTCCGGGAACGCCCTCCAAAGTCCTCCACTGGGGGCTAAAATGAACTTGGCAACCCTACTCCAGTGGAAAGGAAACACAGTCCCTCAGCAGTAGGCCTCCTGTAGGAAGGAAGAACAGTCCCTCTGAAGTAGGCCTCCAGTGGGAAGGGAAGTTCTCAGGGCCTCTCTCCTCAACACCCAAGAGAAGGAATCAGCATTCAAAGCCAGATATGTCTGGGGGTTCACCTCCTCCAGAAGAAGTGCCGTCCACCAAGGAAAGGCCCCCACCAGACAAAAGCTTCTTCAGCTGAGGTCTTTCAGCAATCCAGTCCTTGGAGAGACAAATGACTAGGCCTCCCTTTGCTCCACCCCTTCCCCAGGTTGATTTTTTCCAGTCACTCACTACACAAACTCCTCCCAATATGCAAATTAAGTATTTCATTGCTCCACCCAACAGCAGATATCCCCAAAGTTCTACACTAAATTTGCAGTATCCAGTGATGTGCTTCCCCCCACTGAAAAGAAAATGTTAGGGAGGAATAATTAATTGAAATCAATTGGACTCAAATTGGCTAGATAATGCTTGTTGTAGTCATGCAATTGTTTGCTATGCCTTGCTGGCATATATTTACTTAACTTTATAGTCCATGTTTCTTACCGAGACTCAAGGTGGATTAAAAAATACAAAAAAATCAATGCAATCATACAGAATAAAACATCCAATAAACAACACAACAGGACTAGGATTACAGAATTAGAAAAAAGGGCCAACAAAAAAAACTACCTAAGGCAAGATAGACCCATAAACAATGAAGAAAGTTGGTTACACAGGTAGAAGACAATACAGAAAAAGCAAGATCATGATACATACAATATAAACATTACAAGAGACTACAATTCTATTCCCTTATAATAGTGCCTTCCTAGGGTATTCCATTATACTGCAGTTCTAAAGTCTTTATAATTAAAAAAAAATGTCCTCCTGATCATTTCTGTTTTCTAAATGTACATTTAGAAGCAGGGGTCATTTCGTAGAAAAAGAGCTAGGGGAACTCATTAGCATAACTCATGAGCATATGCCACACCCCCTGACATCAGGGGCCCGGCGGTGGACCTGCAAGGCCGGCAGGAGTGCGAGGAAGCCCCGCGAAGGCCCTCCCTGGCCCCAGGCAGGCAGGGGTGGGGAGAGGCGGGGAGGAAGCAATTTACCCTCCCTCTTCTCCTGCCTCCTCCTGGCTGAATGAGGGCTGGAAGCGGGGTGGCCGGAAGCAGGGGGCAGGGCTTCGTCATGTGCCCTGCCCCCTGCACCTCACCCGGGGGAACTGTGTTCCCCCGCGTTCCCCCCTGAAATGACCTCTGTTTAGAAGTCTTCCTGTGGTTGCCAACTCCAGGCTATGAAATGGTTTGGGGATGAGAGGGACTTCAGTGGAGTATAATGCCATAAAGTCCACCTTCCAAAGCAGCCATTTGCTCCAGGTGAATTGATTTCTGTTGCCTGGAAATCCGTTGTAATCAGTGTTCCCTCTAAGTTGAGTTAGTGTGAGCTAGCTCACAGTTGTTTAGCCTCCGGCTCACACATTTTTGTCTTCGCTCAGAAAGGATGGCTCCAGAGCAAACTAACTGATGCAGTAGCCAAATCACCTGCTTACAACTTTAATGCCAGTAGCTCACAAAGTAGAATTTTTGCTCACAAGATCTCCAGCTATCACCTGGAGGTTGGCAATCCTTCTCAGGCAGACCATTCCACAAGGTGGGGGCCACAACAGTGAATCCAGTCGTGAAAATCGTGCAATGAAGTTCAAATGGCTGCATTCAGCGCCATCATGCACTATCCACCATGCTTTCTGGAATTATATTTATGTTGAAACGGATCCAGTTGTCTGAACTCCATGGAACTTGGTTTCATTTTGTTGGCTGGAGAAAAAAAAAAATCTTCTCAAACATAGTAGTAGTGAGATTTGGAACATCTTTCCTGCAATCCTGCAACAAAAAAATCTTTTTTTGAGCGGTGGAGGAGCCTTTTACATTAGGGGGAAAAAATGACTTGGGGAACTTGATAGAAATTTGCAAAATGAGTAGGGTGGGGGGGAATACTAACTCTCTTTCATGGTACTGCAGTGTGGGCGTCAACCAAAGACTGATTTTCAGCAAATTCAGAATAGATAAAACAAAGTACTTCACACACACACTACAAAAGGAATTTATAGAAATCACTGCCACAAGGTATAGTAATGCCTACTACCTATGATAGCTTTTTTTTCCCCCTTCAGAAGGATTGGCAAATGTGTTGAGGTAGGTCTGTCAACAGCTATTAGCCATGATGGCTAATAGAACTTCTATGCCTGGAACAACTTTAAAATCCAGAACAAATATTATAGGGGAATTTGGTGCCTTCAAGTGCTGTTTGTGAGTTTCCTAGTGGGATCTAGCTGGCACAGTTGGAAGCTAGATGATCTATTTTCCTGTTTTAACAGAGCTCTTCTTATGTTTCTCCTCCTCATTCCAAGTCCTAAAAATGTGTAGTTTAATTTATGAGTATCATCTTCATTCAAGTGCACAAAATACTCCATGTATCAGTGAAGTAAATCTCCATTTTCAGCAGCCGAAGTGGACAACTTAATACAATTGAGTGCTCAGCACAACTAAAAAGGTGCACATCTCCGATTACAACAATAAGGATTTAGCAAACTGGATTCCCACCCCCACCCCCTTTTCTTATGGTTAAGGGTTTTTTTTTCCACAACAGAAAACTAAGAGGACGATGTGTCCCCTTAAAATCCTACCCTCTCATGGGATGCTCCAGAGATTATCTCCACTTGACATAAACACAAGCGATCGAAGCAGTAAGTCTCCCACCCCCCCTCCTCCACCCCGCCACAAAAATAAAAAGAAATTAGACAAGTCGTAATAGTCCCATAATAAAACAATAAAAGCTGGAGACTGCTTCAGGCATTTGACACGCATCTTGGCACTTTTAATGAGGAAGAACAAAAGACTTAAAGTGCATCCTCAACTGTGTGTGTGTGTGTGTGTGTGTGTGTGTGTTGGGGGAGTGAATAGTGGTAGTGCAAGGGGGGGTTACTCACTAAGCCCCACCATTCTCAAGGGTTGTTGTAAATCTCCTCAGCCGGGTGAACCCCGCCTCACGCCTCACGCTACATTAGGCTTGTTGTACTCCCTTTGGTTTATGGAGGATTGTGGTGGTAAATGAGCTAGAACAAGAACTGCAGTACCAAGGGAGAGGATGGCCGCCTCTGCTAGCCGGCTAATACTAAGTGAGAATTTCCCACTCTTTTTTTTCTGTCTCTCTCTCACTCCCTGTACGGGACCCAAGTTATGATTTTCAGTCATAGAAGCACTCCTGTGCCTCACTGCCATGATTTAGAGCAACCAGTAATGTGTAAAGTCTACTTATAGCTCAAGGGGAGGGGGACCTTCCCTCTCCCTACAAATAATTGTCAGAACTCACAATAAGCAAAGAATTTGAGTCTGGTGTAAAGACAGAAAATTAAGAGAGCTGAAAATGGTTTGGTAAAGGCTTCGCATCCCATGATGTACACATATACTTCATGTGCACGCACACGCACACACACACACACACACACCTGTGTTGGAACATCTAGGTTTTGTGGGGTTTTGGAACCATGCAACAACTTGAAATCTCGTTGCCTGAGGAAACAGCGAGATGAGCAAACACACCCCAACTAGTCAAATCCTCTTTTAAATTCTAATCCTCTGTAAAAAATATCATTGGTCTCCAACCTGAGACACTTGAAAGGTTTGTCAAGGGTCATAAGTGTGCTATGTTCTTCCTTCTTGAGACAGATTTAAAGAAAGCAGATTTTAAGGGTAGATATTTATTCAAGCTTGTATGCAAAAGAGAGCAAACAGATTATAATGCTTCATCAAGAAACTACAAGATCAATCCTAAGCAGATCTACTCAGAATCAATGCTCCCTCTAAACTGAGGAATCTTGTGAGCAAAAATTCTACTTTGTGAGCTACTAGCATTAAAGTTGTGAGCAAGTGATTTGGCTACTGCATAAATTAGTTTGCTCTGGAGCCATTTTTCCTGAGCTAAGACAAAAATGTGTGAGCTGGAGGCTAAAAAAACTGGGAGCTAGCTCATACTAACTCATCTTAGAGGGAACACTGCTCAACATCCTGTTCAGCTCTATTCAGTGGAGGAAAGTGTTTTTAGTTAAATTTGACACTCCAAACATTACACCATGCTCAAGTTGAGCCCTTACATCAAAATCCCACTGATGATATGGTTCTTGCAGGCTTTCTTCTTCCTCTAGTATAAATTTCTACTGTGGAAGCTAAACACATTATCTTTCACAGAAAATCCAAATGTAGGTAGCTGTGTTTGTCCCAGGAGGAGTGAATGCAGCTTATAAAGGCCCAGAAGCAGTCACCTTTGGAGCCAGCATAAACCTCTAACAGAAAGAAGAATGAGCTCCCAAAGACCCAGGAGAACTGGCTATCCCTTCCTTCTTCTCCAAAAGCTGGTATTAGATCAGTAAAGGGAGCTGGTGACCTTTCTGAGTTGCATAATGTCAGATGCTGCCCTACAGGTCCTTGATAAACCTCCAAGTTTTGCTGCATGCCTGGGGTTGCACAAACAGGATGCAGAGTTTTAAGCACCTCACAAACCATGTTATGTGGCTAGAGGACTGCACTGGGTTCAGTGATTAATGGGGTTTTCCCCCTACATTTTAAACAGAAGCCTTAAAATGCATAGAATAGTTAACCATTTAGTTAGTGCTTTCAGTATTCATATATATTATCGCAGTAAAACTGAATACAGCCCTGTAAGGCAGTTGTGAGCTGGGCTGGTCAGATGTAAACACAGCCAGGCAGGAAGTGATGCAATGCTACTGACAGGTGGGCGGCACCCATAAGAACATAAGAGAAGCCAATGTTGGATCAGGCCAATGGCCCATCCAGTCCAACACTCTGTCACACAGTGGCCAAAAAGAGTGTTCAAAAGAGAGGGAAGGGCTGGCTAGAGAAGAAAATGGCAAGGTTCCAGAGGCTGCTGAGGGACCTTGCATGGAGGAAAAGGGCAAAGCAGCTCTGCAGGTGGGGAGGAGGCCACACGGAGAAGAGTCAGAGGGTACCACAGCCCTGGCACATGGGAGGAGGGCATGGTGGTGAGATGGGAGTGGTGGAGACACACAGAGAACCACAAGGTGGACCTGTGAAGAAAACAATTATTTTAAAAAGAGCCAAGAAAGAGAACTTGGGAGAACCCAAGGAGATCCAGTGTGCGATCCTGGGTCTGAGGCTCGGCAAATACATGTGACAGTAGGGTAGTGTTATTATCACTATATTGCTGAAGTAAGACTGACAGAAAGTGGCCTGGTCCAGGGCTTTTTTTCTGGGGGAACATGCCAGAACAGGGTTCCAGAACCTCTTCAACAAAATGTTTTTACAAATTGAAAACTTTATATCCCTCAAGAATTCCTGCACCTCTTTTTTTAAAAAAAAAACAACAACCTTGCGACCACCTAATGAGTTTCTGTCAGGTCTGATTGGAACCTATGAGCTCCTGCATGACTCACAGCTCAGTCCTTTTGCCACTACACTACAGCAGAGCCCTCGTCTCTAAGAACATAAGAACATAAGAGATGCCAATGTTGGATCAGGCCAAAGGCCCATCCAGTCCAACACTCTGTATCACACAGTGGCCAGAAATACCAGTGCCATCAGGAGGTCCACCAGTGGGGCCAGGACAGAGCATCACTTGCCCCAGAGCCCCTATCTATACCTTGTGGCTAATAGCCACTGATGGACCTCTGCTCCATATGCTTATCTAATTCCCTTTTGAAGCCATCCATGCTTGTAGCCGCCACCACTTCCTGTGGCAGTGAATTCCAAGTGTTAATCACTCTTTGGGTGAAGAAGTACTTCCTTTTATCCATTCTAACCCGACCGCTCAGCAATTTCATGGAGTGCCCACGAGTTCTTGTATTGTGAGAAAGGGAGAAAAGTACCTCTTTCTCTACCTGCTCTATCCCATGCATAATCTTATAAACCTCAATCATGTCACCCCTCAGTCGTCATTTCTCCAAGCTAAAGAGCCCTAAGCGCCTTAACCTTTCCTCATAGGGAAAGTTTAAGGCGCTTAGGGCTCTTTAGCTTGGAGGCCCTTAGGGCTCTCTTTATTTTCACTCACAAGGCGAGGATGCAGTCCTAGAATGCCTAGAAAGAAATAATGATTTAAAATGTTTTCAGCATCTCACCATCTTCTTTGCTGACCCTCTTGATCAAAATGCAGTCGCTCACATGTGTTGAGAACCTGTGACCGCATCTCATTTAACATAGTTTCCAGACCAACTAGGTTCTCTTTGGAACACCTTTTTTAAAACACTAATGTGTTGCTTTTTAAGCAAACAAAATAAAAGTTTCCTTTTTGGCTAGCATGAGCTGGATTCCAGATGCAGGGCTGTGGCCCAAAAAAAGCACCCTGTATAAAGGATCTACATATTAAGAAGGGCAGCTGACGTTTCCTGCCTCTTTCCTGCCTTCCCTTATGGAATCTCACAGATTCATGGGGGCTCTGCCATTTCTATCTTTCCACCTGTAGAGTAGCATGAGAAAATAATGGGAGACTGGGCAAAACACAGTTTGGTCCAGTCATCAATACAGGAAAACTGAGGATCTGAGTAAAAGTCATATGTCACAAATCAATGAACATTCTTTTGCTAATTCATGCATTACAGAGTACACAAGCCTGTGCCCTGTGCAAGAGTCATGTGTGAGTTGCAGGTTCTCCTCTGCTCCTGCATATGTGGGGCCCAATATGATTGTGGCAAAGAAGAAGAAGAGGAGGAGGAGGAGGA
>NW_015168704.1:364013-383396 GCF_001447785.1 Gekko japonicus
GAGGAGGAGGAGGAGGAGGAGGAGGAGGAGGAGGAGGATGGATTTGTACCCTGCCCTTCTCTCGGAGTCTCAGAGCAGTTTACAATCTCCTTCCTTCCCCACAACAGACACCCTGTGAGGAAGCTGGGGCTGAGAGAGTTCTGAGAGAACTGCTCTTGGGAGATCAGCTCTGAGAGAACTGTGGCTTGCCTAAGGTCACCCAAAAGCTGCATGTGAAGGCATGGGGAATCAAACCTGGCTCTCCCAGACTAGAGTCCATGCTCCTAACCACTACATCAAACTGGCTCAGCCTTGCCTCCTGCTCCATGTTCCTGATCTGAAACAGCCTGGGGGCACTATTTGACCCACTGGGGAAATCCACATGATTAGATTATATAGGTTCGGATCATAGAAATGGGGACCAGGAAGGGCACAAAATCAGCCTTTTTGCTTCTTCTGTTGGTGCCGTTTCATATTATATTGGTGTGTGAGACTGATTAATCTTATGTTCCACAACATCAAATATTGTGCTGTAATGTTTTCTATTACTGAAAAGTAAAATGTAGCTGAAGATTTTCATTCTAATCCAGTCCCTTTGTTCAGGCATAGCCAAAGGAGCATCATCACGCTGGGCAAGTCAGGCTGCTGTACGCTGCACATATACTCCCACTTCTCTTTTTAAACCCATCAAGTTAAACTCATCACACTCCAAGTATGAAATCAGGATAAATCTTCCTGCTGGCTTGGAAGAAGGTTATGTTTCCTTGTCCCTGGATATTGAAAAAAATCCCTGGAGATTTGTGGGTACAGCCTGAGAAGGGAGGGGGATTTGGGGGAGGGAGGGACCTCAGTAGCATATAAGGCACACAGTCCTCCCTCCAAAGCAGCCATTGTCTCCAGGAGAACTGGTCTGTCTAGTCTGGAGATCAGTTGTAATTGGGAGATCTCTAGGCCCCACTTGGAGATTAGCTACCAGTACTGAGACAATTCTACCCATGGCCAGACTAAGACATCCTGAGGCCTACTCTGTCACATTTAATAGGCCCCATAGCCATACCAAAACCAGTAATTTAGTAATATTGAAATTTTGGGGGGGTATTTATAGACCCTTCATGATCTGAGGCCCTTAACTGTAGTTTGCTTAGCTTGTACATAAATCCAGCTCTGGTTTTACCCAGCGCATCATATAACTGAATATAATACCACATTTTTCCTATGCTCTCAGCCTTTTAAGGAATTTATGTGTTCCATTTAGCGCTAGAAAGACATTTGATCAACTACTGGTCTTTCAATGTGCAAATGAAAGCTTTCTTTCTCTCCCCCCCCTTCTTAGTTACAGAATGTTAAGGTACAACCTGATAACAGCTCCACCAAGCATTGCCTAACCCAACAAATACATTCTGCACAAAATCCAGACAAGAGGCATGAGTATCATGACCAGAAACACCTTTTCTTCTCTTGTTTGAAACATTCAACCTCATTAATAGTTAGGGACAACCAAGGCTTTTTTCAAAATTAGCATAATAGGCCACACCCAACAGCAGAAACTCATTAGCATATTAGGCCACACCCCTGACAGTACAGTTTATTAACATATTAGGCCACACCCCATGCCTTCCCTTGGCTTGCCTGGGCGCCCCGCAGCTGTGGGGAGCCCGGCCAAGCCAGCCCTTGGACAGGCCAGGGAAGGCATTTAAATGCCTCCCCGATCCTTCCAGGGGCCCCCTGGCCCACCCACCTCGGAGTCACCGGGGGGGGGGTCACTCTCCAGGCCTTCCCTCTGTAGCCACGCACACAGATGTTTTGGCTGTAGTGGGCGTGGCCAACTCTGAAGCTAGCCAGAACTCCATTCCTGTGCGTTCCTGCGCGCTCCTGCGCGTTCCTGCCCAAAAATAGCCCTGGGGACAACTCAAAAGCTTGCATACTATTTTGTGATGTTTTGGTTGGTCCTTCTTGGGAATAAATTCTTTCTGCTTTACAAATTTCCTGCATCTAGAAACTTTAAAATGGTCTCCATGTAAAACAGAAAAGGACAATCTTCTTGTACAGCTTTAACATCTGGTTATGTGGTGGAATAAGCCACCTTTTTATTTTTAGCTCTGCCAAAACATCTGGTTATGTGGTGGAATAAGCCACTTTTTTATTCTTCCCCCCCCCCCTTGCAGGTCTTGAATAATCCAGGGTTCAGTTTCATTCTGTTAAATTTTGGATTATATCAGAAGCAGCCAAGAAGCATTACTTAAGTGTTGAGAAGTGTGTGGAGAAGGAGGCATTTTAATCTGAATAACTGAGAGTCTGGACTCTGCTGGTGGACCTCCTAGGGTTGCAGGGTCTTACCTGGCTGGTGGTGGGGGGGGGGTCTAGTCTTGTTTCAGGAGTCTTATGGTCACCATAGAGATGTTGCCAAAATGCTAGAGTGTCCCCCATTTGATATACCCAGAGCAATGATGTCTCCTCTGGGTGATGTCATCATGCTGGGCATGTTCGGGGGCAGGGCTCCCCCCAGCGGCCAGCTGCCCAGTAGTGGACTGGGGGCCCTGAAATTGGGGGAAAACCCACCCCCACACCCATTGCAGGGGATGGCAAGTCTAGGACCTCCTGATGGCATCTGGGTTTTGGCCACTGTGTGACACAGAGTGTTGGACTGTACGGGCCACTGGCAAACCTTTGTTAATATTATGAACAAAAGACACTGGGTTTGCTGGGCACTGTACATCGCACTGGTTCTACTGGGCTTCCAAACCTCCCCCCTTGCTTGGACAGTGATTCGGTGCTTGACATCAGCTGTCATTGCCATAATGGCACTGGATTTACTGGGCACTGTACATTGTACTGGTTCTGCTGGGCTTGGAACAAGGCCCCCCCCCCTCAGTTTCTACTACAGAGATTCTCCAATTTGACTTTAGTCCTTTGGAAACAGTGGCGGATGGGGGCACCTTCTTTGGGGAGGCAGTGTGTTTCTTAACATCCAGTCTGGTGATGCTTACAATCACTATTTTGTGATGCTTTGGCTAGTGTTAGTAAAAGTTTGTGTTAGTTAGTAAAGGTTAGTAGAAAGGCAGACTCCTAGCTCTCAAAAATGCCTTGTAGATGTTTGGGATGGTCAGCTCTTGGGCTTCAAAATGCAGAACAGAAGCACTCCCAAATGCCTGCTCAGAACGCAAGTGGTGTGATGGATTTTATTTTATTTTTTGCTGTTAAGTCACAGCTGACTTATGGCTACCCTGCAGGGTTCTCAAGGCAAGAGATGTTCAGAGGTAGTTTGCCATTGCCTGCCTCCACCTTGGCCCTGCTTAGCTTCTGAGATCTGATGAGATCAGGCTATCCTGGGGCTATCCTGGGGCTATCCAGGGGCAAGGCTGACAGTAATGCAACTGGCCCAAGGACACCCAGCAAGCTTCCATGGCACAAGTGGAGATTCAGACCTGGATTCCCCAGATCCTAGTCCAACACTTTAAGCACTACACCACGCTGGCTCTCATGATGGAATCGCATATTGGAATTTGATTTTTTTTTTTTAATGGCATGATTATATATACAAAGTTAAATAAAAGAAACTTTTCATTATCTGCATTTCTTTTCTGGCCTTTGAAAAAATTTTTGGGTACAGTGGCACCTTTAAGACCAAACTTTGTCCCACTGCTTCAGAACAACATGGCTACCCACCCGAATCTATTTTCTGGCCATTATTATTATTCATTTTATTTCATTAGTTTTATTGAAAATAATTTTGTCATAGAGAGAAGGGGCCTGATCTCATCAAATCTCAGAAGCTAAGCAGAGCTGATGCAGAGGCAGGCAATGGCAAACCGCCTCTGAATATCTCTTGCCTTGAAAACCCCACAGGGGTCGCCATAAATCAACTGTGACTTGATGGCCAAAAATAATAATAATAGAGGAGGGGGTGATAAAAACTATCCGCTTCAGGCACCAAATAGGCTAGGTATGCCACTGCCCCTATGGAATACTTTCCAGAGCCATTTCACACTTGAAAGCTGCTTTTGCTCTAGCTGTGTGCAGATCTCAAAAACAACATTTTGTCTTGCCATGGGACACATGCCCCCCTTTTTTGTTCTTTCATAATTCAGAAGTGTCCAAATGCACTCGGCTCCAACATTTTGCAAGAAAAATAATTCTTCAGGCAGCCACCACTCAGAAATCTCTGGGCTCTGTTAAAATGCCATAAAAGAATAGCTGTCCTGCAGCTTTAACTATTGAGTGGTTAATAACGGATGCCAACCACATTATATCTAGCTATAGAAAATGCAAAGAGATGCTATGGATTACGGTTTGTTTTTATATAAAGTTAAAATTATATACTATCAAGAGGACTCCCTGGTTAAAGTGATACCTCCAGGAAACTCTGTCCTCATGTTGCAAAAAGGAAACCAAAATAGAGGCTTTGGCAGTTAAGAGTTTTCCTAGCAGCCCACTCGTAACGAACCATAGGAAAGGACATGGTGGCCTACTTTCAAGGGGGCCTCCTTGCCAAATCCCCCAAATAAGGGCAAAAATAGGGTTATTTTTTAAAATCCCTTTAAAGTTGTAAAAAAATTGTCTTTGCAACGTGATATTTTAAACATAAAGCAAGACTTTAATATATGCCCTATAATAGTGTTTAAACATAAGGACCCATTGTTTATTAGATCCTTTAGTGATCCCCCACATGGGCTACATGAAACTGACTTATACTGAATCAGACCATTAAGTCTATCAAGGTCAGAATTGTCTACTTTGATCAAAGAACTGCTACCAGGGTCTCAGCCAGAGGTCTTTCACATCACCTACTACCTGATCCTTGGAGAGGGGGAACAGACAAACCTGGAGATACTAGAAATTTAACCTGGATCCTTCTCTGAAGCAGATGCTCTACCACTGAGCCACAGCCCTTCCTCTGAACTCCAAACAAATTACTGAAATATCTTCAGGGTTAGTAAGCGATGTGTCCTTATTAGAGGCTAGCAAAGCTGTCTTAACAATGGCTAGAAAGTCATTCCATAGTTCTGGCCTCCCAGTATTAGCATCTCTGAGTGCCACAACTATAAGAGGGTGGAATAGCAGAGCAGAGTGAAATACTTGTAGATTTATTATATTAACCACCCGTGATGGTAGCAACAGCAGTGGCTGCTTAGGTTCCACAAGGCAAGGAGCTTGGATTATGAGAATGTTTGGGCTGGGCAGGAGGGACAGAAGAAATGGTTTGATGGATAGGAGAATCGGAAAAGATATAGCACTTGAGAGCAGAGAGATCATATGCTAAGATTGGCTGGGTAAAACATTGGTCACAGAAACTTGTTGGCAGGAACTCACCATGTGATCCTTGGGTAGGAATGGGCTCCAACCACATTTTTGTGGCTCGGTTCATGGTTCAACCAAACCACAAACCAATAAGCTGGTTTGCAAACCGAACTGGTTCATATTGGTTCATAAACCATTTAAAGTTTAAACCCCTGCTTTCTGCAGCAGGAAGCAGAAAGCAGGAGTTTAAATGGCTATTGGTGGCAAGCAGAAAGCAGGGGATGAAATGGCTGGGAGGCATTTCATACCCTACTTTCTGCTTTTCATGAAAAGCTTTTCACAGGGAGCAGAAAGCAGTGATTTAAATGGCTCCAAGCCATTTAAATCAAACAGCTGAGCTCAGAGCCATTTAAACCACTGCTTTCTGATCTTCATGAACCACCACAAATCACCACAAACTGCATCAAAATTTGTAGAAGTTTGTGGCAGCTCTTCAGTTCACAAACATTGCTTCGTGAACCACAAACAGGCCAAAATTTTTGATGAACTTTAATTTGTGAGCCAGTCCATGCCCATCCCTAGACTTTGGCATGCCCAGAGATACAGACCAAAGGGCTATTGTCCTTCAGCTCTTAGCCTGAGGGTTGTAGCCTAGATTGTGGAGTAAAATCTGCCAGCAGAGGGAAAGAAAGAGATAGAGGAAAGCCTGCTCTACTTTTTGAAGCTGATTCCCACCTTCTCTCTCTCTCTCTCTCTCTCTCTCTCTCTCTCTCTCTCTCTCTCTCTCTCTCTCTGTGCGCACACAAAGATTCTGGTACCCTTTCCTTAAATTATGCATTAGGTAGATAATTTACAGTGCAATCCTAAACAGAATTACATGCTTCTAAGCCCATTGACCTCAATCTACTTAGAATGATGTAATTCTGCACAGATTTGTGTTAGTAATGATGGAGATAGGCAAGTTGCTTTGTTGTGGATATTTTGTAAGGAGAAAATAGGTCTCTATGCACTTGCACAATTAAGAAGGTACTTATCCCATGCCAGCACCTATAGGATTTATGACAGGAATAGGTAATTCATAGCAGCCCTGATCAATGGCCAGGCAACCTGCTCTGTACAGAGATATCAGATGTTTTGACACATGGGCATGTTAACAGTGGGGGTTGGGGTTGGGGGGGGAGGTGATGTCCTACTGTACCTAGCTGAATAAAGGGATAGGTACATGGATCAAAGCATCTGGGATCTCCATCCAGATCAAGATTCTTGTGCAAAATGTCATGACCTGTTTAATGGGGTGTCTTTCTCAGTAAAGGATCTTTGTAAGAAATTTGAAGCAGAAGCATTGTCATCATCTAAAACCTTAATTTCTCAATTCTTTATGCTCAGAACTCACCAAAATAATCACATTATTGTCAGGTAATATACAGTGCAGTGAAGTAATTATTGACAAGAGAGAAAGAGGAGACAAAAGTCAGTTCTCATATTACAAACCTACAGCTGCAGTGAAGCAGATCATATCCTCTGTGGGCAGAATAATTTTGGGGTTGTTTCAGCAGACAATGGCTGCTTGTTTCCTAAAGCACAAAAGCCCGGAAGGGAATGCCAAGATCAGGGTTGTAATGGAAATAGGGATTAGAGGACAAATGCCCCCAAACCATGTGTCTACTAGGTCAAATAGTCTGACAGCTAAGATATCAGAAGAAGAAGAAGAAGAAGAAGAAGAAGAAGAAGAAGAAGAAGAAGAAGAAGAAGAAGAAGAAGAAGAAGAAGAAGAAGAAGAAGAAGAAGAACCCTTCCCCTCCCCACAACAGACACCTGTGAGGTAGGTGGGGCTGAGACAGCTCTGACAGAAACTGCTCTTTTCAAGAACACCTCTGACAGAACTATGGCTTGCCCAAGGTCATCCAGCAGCTGCAAGTGCAGGAGTGGGGAATCAAACCCGGTTCTCCCAGATCAGAGTCTGCGCACTTAACCACTACACCAAACAAGCCTACACAGAAATCATACAGTGTGTAATATCATGTATAATATAATTCTGAGACAGTGGAAATCTTGCATGAGGGCCAACGTGCTGAAGCTCAGTCAACAAGGGCAACAGTGGCACCCTAAGCAGAGTTGCACCCTTCTAGGCCCATTGATTTCCATGGATTTCCATGGATTTCCATGGACATGAAGAAACTGAAATTGTTCAAGTTTTCTATTCCTTGGGTCTATCGTCAACCAAAAGTGAGACTGCACCAAAGAAACCAGAAGGAGATTGAGACTGGGAAGGGCAGTCATGAAGAAGGTAGAAAAGACTCTTAAGTGTAAGGATATGTCACTGGTGATCAAGATCAAATTAATCCATGACTACGTATGGGCATGAAAGTTGGACAATGAAGAAAGCTAAAAGGAAGAAAGTTGATTCATTTGAAAAGTAGTGTTGGAGGAGAGTTTTTTGGATACCATGGATTGCCAAAAGAGTTGTAGATCAAATCAAGTGGGTTCTAGATCAAATCAAGCCTGAACTCTCCCTAGAAGTTAAAATGACTAAACTGAGGCTATCGTACTTTGGTCACAGTATGAAAAGACAAAAGTCATTGGAAAAGATAATAATGCTAGGAAAGGTTGAAGCCAGCAGAAAAAAAGGAAGACCCAACATGAGATAGATTGATTCTATAAAGAAAGTGATGGCCCTCAGGGTTGCAATGCTGGAAACAACTTGATGGCACTTAACACACACACACACACACACAGAAGGGCATTAATTTCCATGGGCTTCCATTGACATCCATAGAATTCCAAGGCTATAACTCTGCACAGGATAGCAATGTAAGTTGCCATTGATTTATAATCTGGACTATCAGGCTGCTCTGAACATTGTTCTCTCCCTCAAATTTGCATACTGAAAGTGCTGTTAGACCCATATTATAGATGAATTGGTTAGGTCTCTTCTATGGTACTTAGCACCTTTAGCCTGCTTCAGTTGGTATGCCAGCTGAGGCCTTTCCTTAAGAGGTATAGACTGGCCATTGCTTTCCAAACTTTGATCACATCCAGGTTGGATAACTGGAAAGTGCTCTGTGTGGGACTGCTTTCGAATATTGGCTGTGATCTCACACACTAAATAATCCACTTTCAATCCACTTTCCAACTGGATTTTTACTGTGTGAACTGGCAAAATCCAATTCAAAAGTGCATTGAAAGTGGACTGAAAGTGGATTATTTAGTGTGTGTAAAAGCAGCCCTGTTTGGAAGATCAAAACACAACAGAAAGACTTCATGCCAATGTGAATTACTGAGAACATTTCACCGGTTCTGAAACATATGCCCATTGTTATGTATTGAGCCTGAACTGCCCTTGCAAAAGGACTGAGCTTGGGACACATAACATAGATTGCTAGGATCCTAGAATGGACCAGTAGGGATACAAGGATCCTAGAGTAAACCAACTGGGAAACAATAGAGTATAAATAGCCTATCATTGGGAGTGGGGTGTTTTTGGGTGTAACCCTTTTCAGGCATAAATACCTGGCTTCGGCCAGGGATTGCAGTCTTCTTTCTCTTGCTGAATCACTAATAAACTATGAGCTGATCACTTCTACGCATCTGAACCCAGTATATTTCACCCTGGCTCCTGATTTGCTTCTAGACAGAATTTAAGGTACTGATTTGTAGCATCTGTACCAGCACAAACTGGAAAGACTAATTGAACTATCTGGTATCTGGGGGGGGGGGGAACAGATAAAGTTATGTGGCAAGTAAGGAAAAGAATGCCACAGAAGTCTATTTATATGAAAAGGTGCAGACAGGATTTGTTGATTTTGTCCATTCTGCTTGAAATTTAGGGGATCTTTAGATTAGAGGGAGGAGTATGCTCTATGGTGCCTTTATCTATAAATGATAAAGGTGTCCTCCCCTTTTTCTAAAACCACATCCCTAGCCACTGGCTGTGCAATCCTGTTCAGAGTTACTCCCATCCAAGCCAATCGAAATCAATTGTCTTAGACTGAAATAACTGCATGGGACTGCATAGTCAAACTTTCATAAGCCTATATACATAGTAGGCACATTCTCCTATCCTTCCCTTCCTCATGCATAACAACAGTAATTTCCCACATAGTAATCTTTGTTACATGTGTTGTTATTCTGTTGTTTTCATTCATTGATGGTTAGCCACTTTGATGGAAGACATCTCGTGGAAGACGGAGAACTGATATCAGATCCCCCTGCCCACTACAGGCCTATACTTTGCCCCCTATGTTATTTCTGAGGGTTGTCTGCCCCAGCCCAGAAACAATATTTGAAGGGCTCTTAGCTGAAATATGAACTGGGAAGGTCCTGCGCCATAAAATCCATGAATGGCTGGGTACACACCAACGATTCTTATTATGTGGTGATCCTCTAACAAATGTTTATACTGCCGTTTCCTTTGTAAGATATGAAGAGGCTTGGAGGGAAGGCAGCGTGGTGTAGCCTGATCTCATCAGATCTCAGAAGCTACACAGGGTCGGTACCTGGAAGGGAGACCTCCAAGAAGATCCTGCAGAGGAAGGCAATGGTGAACCACCTCTGCTTCTCACTTGCCTTGAAAGCCCCTTGCTCAGGTCACCATGAGTTGATTGTGACTTGATGGTACTTTATACACATACATACATATGAAGGAGCTGCGGTGGCTCAAATGGTTAAGACGCTGAACTCCAGGCTGTGGAAGATCAGTAGTTCAGCAGTTCGAGACCCGAGTGTGCTGCATGATGGAGTGAGCTCCCATCTCTAGTTCCAGCTCCTGCCAACCTAGCAGTTCGAAAGTAAGACATTGCAAGTAGATAAATAGGTACCACTTCGGTGGGAAAGTAACAGTGTTCCGTGCACCTTGGTGTTTAGTCATGCCGGCCACATGACCATGGAAACGTCTTCAGACAGCGCTGGCTCTTCAGCTTTGAAATGGAGATGAGCACCGCAACCCTAGAGTCGGACTCGACCGGCTTTTGAGCAAGGGAACCTTTACCTTTATACATATGAAGTGTCAAAAATAATCTGTTTGTTTCTGCAGTCAGCAACAGCTACTAGTCGTTCCATCCTGTAGTGATTCACACCAGTAGAAAGCATCCTTTGGATCCAACTCATTGAAGTTTCCTATGCTGCTTTATTTTGTTTTGGCACGATTCTGCGAGATTTTTCTTCATGTATCATAGAGCTAATTTATGCATGAAAAAAAATCTCAGATAATTATAACAAAATAAGCATCATACAGTTGGCTTATGTTTGAGGTCTTTGATAAATTCACTGGTATAGTAAGCCAGTAATCTCTGTCTTATTTAGCAGAGTGCACTATTGGCTACACGCAGCAGTAGCTTCTTTGTTCTGTATCTGCTAGTAAAGTTACAGAGATACACAGAGCCACTTGTCAGTTTCAAACTAATAAGAATCCCTTATTCAAGGAACCACATTCTAGATAGTGCAGGGTGATAGACAATGACAGAATCTAATCTAACTAGCTGGATGCATTCTGCATTTGCATCCATGGTGCCAAAGATGGAGAGAAATGTGCTCCTTCTTTTTGTGTGTGGGAGAGAGTGAGACTGGAAGGAAGGAAGCAATTCCCCAAGAGAATCAGTCTACACATCAAAGGGGCAGTGGCAGAAGAATGAACAGGAAGAATGCTCACAGTTTGCCTGTCTATCTATCTGACTCTCTGGTAATCCCCCCTCTGAAGGCTGACGCTAAGATATGGCTTTTAGTCCTTCTCCCAACAGTCTTTAGATTGAGGGTGCCTTAGTTAAGACTTTATGTACCTATCTTGATTAGTTGTTTTCTGATACTTCTCGTTGTTTCTTAAGAAAAGCCCTGCTGGATCAGATCCAAAGTCCATCTGGTCCAATATGCTATTTCCAGCAGTGGTCAATCATATGCTCTCAGAAGGTCCACATAACCAGAACATGAACTGTTGTATCTAGCCAACTAGAATTTGATAGCACTGTGCTTTGGAATGTAGAAATTTCCTGTATTGACAATAACAAATAATTACTGATAGAGCTATCCTCTATGACTGCTGAATAGCCTTAAAATACAGCTATTCTGTTGGCTGCTGCCATATTTTGTGGCAGTGCATTCCACAAATCATATGCTGTGTGAAGTATTTCAGGACAGATTAAAGGAAATACTGCCCATCAATTCTGTTGGATGACCCTCATGGTCTTGCATTTTCTGCTGCTGCTTTTCATGTTTCCCATACTTACATAATGTCTACACCACCCAAAGACTGTGAGTTATTTTTGGAGGCAAGACAGCTAAATGAAGGCAAAGAAAGCTCTGGACTGCAAGGGTTAAAAATAAAAAACCAAAAGGAGGAAGGGGAAAAACCAAGTTGCATCAGGAAGACAATGGCAAAACAACATCCCAGCATGTTTAACCAGACCAATCAAGGGAAGGTTAGTACCTCTCTAATGAGGTACTAATTTTCGCACAAAGAAATTCAGAAGTGGCTGCACTCGTCAGACAGGACTTAGAAAGGGATGCAGGCAGCATTAACAATTCACATCAGCAATTTAAATTCTGAACATTATTCTTTTATTGAATCTGTATTTTTATAGGAGCCTTCATTCATGACCCAATAAAATAATTGTTTGAGACAATTATATTCTTTAGCTCACTTGCAACAGTATTACATGGAAACTGCTATCCATCCCTAGACTTTCATGCATTAAAAAAAAGAAAACCTGAGTTGTCCCTTATGTTTATAACTGCTAACAATCCTGGCACTTGTGCACACACTTCAAATAGTCTGAAACCAGAAGCGTGAAAATTTGCAGCTTAAAATCCATGTCCTGGAGCCATTTGCACATATAGCTGTTGGACTATTGAAAGAGGGAGCTGGTAAGTGTTAATGAGCACACAGACAACAGTCCTGAAAAGTGCTTGCAAAAGTTTTGCATAGTGTGGTGGCCTCTTCAAAGATAAGAAGCAGCTGAGAGCTTGTTCACATTTTGCACAGTGTGGTGTAAAATCTTGGGGGTCAGTTACTAAAACATGTGAACGAGTCACAACAGGCAAAGCTTAATTTTAAAACCAACCAGCCTAGAAGATTCATTGTCTAACCTGGAAACTCTCCCAACTAATTACAGTGGGTACTTAGAGGAAGAGATAATATACTCTGTTCATGCTCAGATAAACTCTTTTGTTATTCTTACTTTACCTCCCACAAATATTGAAGGCAGGTTCTTTGTCCCAAGCTCAGTGTCAGGATGAAGCCAGGTGAGAGGGCTCATAGATCTCCCCACAACTTTTAAAGAGCAATTTGAGCTATGAATAGGCTTGAGCTTCATCAGGTCATGTATAGGGAGTTGCATAGTGGTCCCAATCTTTTATTAGTCCTATAGAAGGAAGGCTTCCATTTTCTTCCTTCTTTTTGTCTTTAAGGGGATAGTTTTTTATTAATTTATTCAGATACTTATACTCCACTTTTGTCACCCACCAGAACTCAAAGCAACTTACAATGTCAGTCTCTCCCCTCCTCCATTTCATCATCACAACAACCCTATGAGGTAGGTTAGGCTGGCCCAAGATCACCAAGCAAGCTTCCATGGCACTGAATCTAAGGATCTGAATCTAAACCAGTAGTCTAACCACTAAACCACACTGTCTTTTTAATAATTGTTGGAATGGGGTACTTTCCATTAATGAAACCATGTGAGGTGGAAGGACTAAACCCCTTCTCCTTCCCCTGTGTGATCTCAATCCAAATTAGGGCCCCAGACGGCTGGCATTCCTCTGAGACTACTTAGTCTCTGATCTCCCAGTATCAGAGTCGTTTCGCCTCTCATTCTTGAAGACTACTAGAGTTAGCAGTTCCTTGCCAAGAGACCGTACCCCAACGTAAAATGGTTCAAAGCATCAAGACAGAGTAGGATCCTGTTTACCTTCTTCCCCCCTCCCAGCTTTCCACTAGTCCTCTCACCATACCAATACTGAACATAATAATCTCCTCAGCCTTTTATCCATCCACATAAGAACCAGGAACCTTTTAAAAAGTAAACAAATTCAATCTCCTCACAATCTTGATTTACTTTGGGGATTTACAGAAATGCTGATAGTGAGGGGAAGAGCAATGTTCTCAGAGCAGGCAGTTAGGAAAGAGTAATACTAGCCTGGCTTTAGTTATTGCTCTTATTTTTTTTTTTAAAAAAAGGCAAGACCAAATGTTTGTTTTATATGCAGTATGTAAAATATATGTGACAACTGCAGATACAGCAACTATTAGAGGACTGGCTAATGTTCTGTGATTGCTGGAAATGTAAGGTATGTGTATATATGGGCTGTGAAATGTCTTCTGAGGAATACAGTATGTATGTACAGCCAAACTGTGGTCAGTGTTACGTTCTTCCCCCGCCCAAAGCTTTCCTTGTTGTACACTTCATTTATAACATTGACTGCTTGGTTACTATTTTTATGTCTCTGAATAACCTAACGGGGTGATGGCCAACAGATGGAGAGTCTAAGGAAGGTTCGTGAGTTTCGAGTGTTAACATCCTCCATACCAGTGGGCTTCTGCTCTCCAGCTGCTGTCTCTGTGTACAGACAATGAATCATTTGCCTAGAGAGGAAAACCACTTATCTGAATAAACCACACTTGGTCACTGTCTCTGTTTGGTTATTTATCGGAGGAATTGAACCAATCCAAGCCCACTGTCTCAGCACAGAAGCCATTGGAATTAAAATTCACAGACACACGTACAAAAAAAACCCCCATTGTAAACTATCCTGTAAATTAGTATTAGGGTCGAGCAAGGCCTCGAGCAAAGAAGGAACTGGAACAAAACTATTAATAACCCAAAATGCAGATAAAGCTTGTGCCTGGTTTAATAAAGAAGAAGGCTGTAAAAACTCTAGGTTCTTGTGGTCATTAAGATTGTAATCATATATGAAAATCTGTGCATGGCTGTATTTCTGGAATAAACATGAGTAGGGTCCAAACTAGAGGTCAGTCTTGGGGTAAATGTGGTATGAGATCATAGCCTGAGTTGTGGGGGAAATAAGTTCAGGGAAACAACACAAATGATACTGAGCATGTCTGAAGCCTGGGGCATGAGGCTGAAGTTGGTTCCTTATTCCCAGTTCCTTATTCATTCCTTAAGGAAAAGGTAAAGGTTCCCTTGCTTGAAAGCCAGTTGAATCCGACTCTAGGGTTGCGGTGCTCATCTCCGTTTCAAAGCCGAAGAGACAGCACTGTCCGAAGACATTTCCGTGGTCATGTGGCCGGCATGACTAAACACCAAGGCGCACGGAACGCTGTTACCTTCCCACTGAAGTGGTACCTATTTATCTACTTGCAATTTCTTGCTTTCAAACTGCTAGGTTGGCAGGAGCTGGAACTAGAGACGGGAGCTCACTCTGTCATGTGGCACACTCGGGTCTCAAACTGCTGAACTACCAACCTTCCACAGCCTGCAGTTCAGCGTTTTAATGTCTTATTCATGAATTCATCCAAAAACACTGAGGAGAGTTTGAAAGCTCTGAACCCCAAAATAAGATTTGGACCCCCAAACATCATACACCTCCACATTCAGTGGACTCTGCCCTTCAAAGGGACATATGCTATGTTCTTGTCCAAAGCATGGTTCTTGTGCCAGCTGCTCAAAAGTGAGGCTCCTCCAGGACAATCACACAGGCAGACACTGGGGCCAAGCTGCACCCCAAAACAATCTTTGGACTACCCCAAAGGACTCATACCCACACTCTGGAGACTATCCCCTGCAAGATGACATACAGTGATGCCTGGTCCAAACACTAGTTCCGGAGCCACAGGCTTTCATTTCAGGTGCATGCAAGAAGCCTGTATTTAAAAAAAAAGATTTGAATAAGGAATTGGTTTGACTGTTTGCCCACTACATCGCAGAATGAAGTTTGGACCACCACATGTCATACACCTCCATGTTCAGTGAACTCTTCCCTTTGAGGAGACATATGCTGTGTCCGGGTCCAAAGGGTGGTTCTTGTGCCAGCTGCTTTAAAGTGAGATACCCCCAGGGAAGTCACACAGGCAAACAGTGGTGCCCGGCTGCACCCCAAAACAATCTTTGGACCACCCCAACTGAAACATCCCCACCTCTGGAGACTGTCCCCTGCAAGATGACACACAGTGATGCCCAGTCCAAACACTGCTTCTGGTGCCATGAGCTTTTATTCGGAGTGCCTCCCAAAGGCCTGTATTTCAAAGAAGATTTGAATAAGGAAGTGCCCTCTGTACCCAAAATGAGGTTTAGACAGGAGGCTGAAGTTGGTTCCTTATTCGCACTTCCTTATTCATTCCTTATTCGTTACTTATTCGTATTCGTGTAGTCATTCAGAAACACTAGGGAGAGTGAGTTGGAAAGCTCTGAACCCCAAAATAAAGTTTGGACCATCACATATCATATACCCCCACATTCACAGGACTCTCCACTTCGAGGGGACATATGCGGTGTGCTGGTCCAAAGCGCGGTTCTGGTGCCAGCTGCTCCAAAGTGCAGTGCCCCTAGGACAATCACACAAGCAGGCACTGGGGCCAGGCTGCAACCCAAAACAATATTTGGACCACCCCAAATGACACATCCCCACGCTCTGGGGACTGTGCCCTGCAAGGTGACATGCAGGGATGCCCGGTCCAAACACCGGTTCTGATGCCACGAGCTTCAGTTGCACCAGCTTCCGTTCGCAGGGCTTCCCTGAGGCTTTTAAAGCAGATTTGAATAAGGAAGTGCCCCCTGCACCCAAAATAAGGTCTGGACCACCACATATCATATACCCCCACATTCACAGGACTCTCCCCTTCGAGGGGACATATGCGGTGTGCTGGTCCAAAGCGTGGTTCTGGTGCCAGCTGCTCCAAAGTGCAGTGACCCCAGGACAAACACACAGGCAGGCACTGGGGCCAGGCTGCACCCCAAAAAAATGGCTGGACCACCCCAAACGACACATCCCCACACTCTGGGGACTGTGCCCTGCAAACCGACATGCAGAGATGCCCGGTCCAAACACCGGTTTTGATGCCACGAGCTTCTGTTCGCAGGGCTTCCCCGAGGCCTGTATTTTAAAGCAGATTTGAATAAGGAAGTGCTCCCTGCACCCAATATAAGCTTTGGACCACCACATATCATATACCCCCACATTCACAGGACTCTCCCCTTCGAGGGGACATATGTGGTGTGCTGGTCGAAAGTGCGGTTCTGGTGCCAGCTGCTCCAAAGCGCACTGTCCCCAGGACAAACACACAGGCAGGCACTGGGGCCAGGCTGCACCCCAAAACAATAATGTCGTTTGGGGTGGTCCAATTATTGTTCTGGGGTGCAGCCTGGCCCCAGTGCCGTCATGTGTGTTTGTCCTGGAGACAGTGCACTTTGGAGCAGCTGGCACCAGAACCGCACGTTGGACCAGCACACCGCATATGTCCCCTCGAAGGGGAGAGTCCTGTGAATGTGGGGGTATATGATATGTGGTGGTCCATTCCTTAATTTGGGTGCAGGGGGCACTTCCTTATTCAAATCTGCTTTAAAATACAGGCCTCGGGGAATGCCTGCGAACAGAAGCTCGTGGCATCAAAACCGGTGTTTGGACCGGGCATCTCTGCATGTCACCTTGCAGGACACAGTCCCCAGAGCGTGGGGATGTGTCATTTGGGGTGGTCCAAATATTGTTTTGGGGTGCAGCCTGGCCCCAGTGCCTGCTTGTGTGATTGTCCTAGGGGCACTGCACTTTGGAGCAGCTGGCACCAGAACCGCGCTTTGGACCAGCACACCGCATATGTCCCCTCGAAGGGGAGAGTCCTGTGAATGTGGGGGTATATGATATGTGGTGGTCCAGACTTTAGTTTGGGGTTCAGAGCTTTCCAACTCACTCTCCCTAGTGTTTCTGAATGACTACACGAATACAAATAAGTAACGAATAAGGAATGAATAAGGAAGTGCGAATAAGGAACCAACTTCAGCCTCCTGGTTTAGACCTACACACTTCATATACCCGCATGTTCAGCGGACTCTCCCCTTTGAGGAAACATATGCCGTGTCCTGATCCAAAGCACAGTTCTTGTGCCAGCTCCTCCAAAGTGTGGTGCCCCCCAAAAATCACACAGGCAGACACTGGGGCAAAGCTGCACCCCAAAACCATCTTTGGACCACCCCAACTGAAATATCACCACACTCTGGAGACTGTCCCCTGCAAGATGACATACAGTGATGCCCGATTCAAACACTGGTTCTGATGCCACTAGCTTCTATTCAGAGTGCCTTCCAGAGGCCTGTATTTCAAAGAAGATTTGAATAAAGGGCCCTCTGTAACCAAAATGAGGTTCGGACCCCCACACTTCATACACCCCCATGTTTAGCAGACTTTCTCCTGGAAGGAGATGTTTCATGTTGTTTCATGGGGATGTTTCAGTTGGGGTGTTCCAAAGATTGTTTTGGGGTGCAGCCAGGCCCCACTGTTTGCCTGTGTGACTTCCCTGGGGGCACCACACTTTGGAGCAGCTGGCACAAGAACCATGCTTTGGACCAGGACACAGCATATGTCTCCTGGAAGAAGCATGGTTCCCTAACCCTAATGACCCTAACCCTAATGACCCTAACCCTAATGACCCTAACCCTAATAATCTGAACCCTAACACTAATAATCTGAACCCTAACCCTAATAATCTGAACCCTAACCCTAATAACGCTAACCCTAAAAACTCTAACCCTAATCCATAACCCTAACCCTAATAACCATAACACTAAACCTATCAATAACGCTTTAACCCTAACCCTTAGAA
The DNA here is from genome assembly GCF_001447785.1 of Gekko japonicus. Lineage (NCBI taxonomy): Eukaryota > Metazoa > Chordata > Lepidosauria > Squamata > Gekkonidae > Gekko > Gekko japonicus. Next base: position 381,991 of record NW_015168704.1, read on the forward strand.
CCCTAACCCTAATAACCTAACCCTAATAACCCAAACCCTAATAACCCTAACTGTAGTAACCCTAACCCTAACTTTAATAACCGCAAACCTAATCCCTAACCCTAATAACCCTAACCCTAGCCCTAATAACCCTAACCCTAACTCCTAACCCTCCTAATAATCCTAAACCTTATCCCAACCCTGATAACCCTAATAACCCCAATCCTAACCTTTATAATCCTAACCACAACCCTAATAACCCTAAATCTAACCCTAATCCCAAACCTAACCCTAATCCCTAATGCTAATTCTCCTAACCCTAATAACCCTAACCCTAATCCCTAACCCTAATAATACTAACCCTAACCCTAATAACCCTAACTCAATTTACCTTCATAAAGCTAACCCTAACCCTATCCCTAATAGAAGAGAGAAGAGATTGGATTTATACCCCGCTCTTCACTACTCAAAGGAGTCTCAGAGCAGCTTAAAAACTCCTTTCCCTTCCCCTCCCCACAACAGACACCCTGTAAGGTAAGTGGGGCTGAGAGAACTCTGATGGAAACTGCTCTTTTTCAAGAACAGCTGTGCCAGAATTATGGCTTGCCCAAGGTAATCCAGCCAGGTGCAAGTGGAGGAGTGGGGAATCAAACCTGGTTCTCCCAGATTAGAGTCCACGCACTTAACAACTACACCAAACCCCACCATAACTCTAACAACCCTAACCATAACCATAATAATTCTTACCCTAACTCTAATAACCCTAACTCTAACCCTTATAATCCTAACCCTAACCCTTATAATCCTAACCCTAACATTGACCCCTAACCCTGACCCTAACCCCAACTCTAATAACCCTAACCCTAGTAACCCCAGTGGTGGGCAAACTCATTAGTCAAGAGAGCCAAATATCAATAGTACAATGATTGAAATTTATTTTGAGAGCCAAATTTTTTAAACTTAAACTATATAGGTAGGTACATTGTTATTAACTTAATTAGGGTACTCCTAAACTGGCCTTTGCTAAAAATGTCCTCAATCTGATTGAGGTACGTTCGCTGAGGTCGACCCCTTCCAACTCTCCCATCCACACTCGTCATGCATACTTGTTTCGTCTCCTTTCATTCATCCTCTCTATATGTCCAAAGTATCCATAAAATTAAATCATGACAAAATAAATCATGACAAACACTAATGTGAACAATGGCCTTGCATCTCCTTGGAAAGTTTGGGTAAGTCAGGTTTGTATGTTGTTGTTTTTAATTTTAGGCACGCACTAGAGAGCAATATATTTCATCTCTACAGGGGACCAGATTCAAGGTTCTTAGCTAGCAGCTAGCATTCTGTTCCCAACTGCAGCCTTCCAGAGGCCTCTGGAAGCTCAAAGAGCTGTTTGCCCTCCCCCATTCTCTCAACAGCATTTCATA
>NW_015168704.1:383511-389109 GCF_001447785.1 Gekko japonicus
ACAGGACACCTCCAAGTAAATAAGGGTGGGTTGTTTTAAAGGGGCATCCATCCACATTAAATCTTTGGAAGCACATTGCAATAAAGCCCCTACCACTGTATACAGAAATACTGAGCTTCCCTACCATTTGCCACAACTAGCCCACCACACAACCAGGATCAAGACTCCTAAGTGGGCCAACAGACAGGCATACACTCGTTTCAGAAACTGAGTATTACATTACACCACCTCTGGAACATTACAGATCAGTAGAGGCAGCACTGCACAGTGGTCAGAGTTGCAGATTGATGTGGGGAGACCCAGGTTTGTATTCTCACTCTGCTGGCTGAGTGACCCCAGGCCAAATCTCCCCTTCTCTACCTAACCTACCCCACAGGGTTGTTGTGAGGATGAAATGGAGACTCTGGGCAGGGTCCCCAGCTTCCCTGGCAGAAACACTATGTTAAGAAATCTCTCACAATTATGCAGCCATAGCAGGCAGGAGGGAAGGAGGCGAATACCTCCAGCGCCAGAGACTTGTAGAGGAAGAGTCAAACTTTGGGGACTCACCCATGCACCAGAGGGCCAATGCAGCAGGAGGCAAGAAGTCTGGGTGAGCTGGGCTCCTCCATGCCTGGCAGAAGATGAGGTGCAGAGGCGAGAGGTGGGCAAGCAGAAGAGGCACTCAGCCAGCTGCACAAGCTGCGTGCAAAGAAACTCCCGCTGCCCCAAGCTTCAGGGCTGCCTCGTTAAAGGAGTGCGGAGGCCAGACTCGCAAATGAGAAAAATCAAGCTCAGGGTTCGTGGGTCGCATTTTGGGCTGTGGAAGAGGAACCGGCTCCATTCCTGTAGTTCTCTCGAGTTCCTGCGCTTTTGCTTTGCTTTTTGCCAATCCGCCTCCCAAGACTGCTCCAGCTGCTCCAGCTGCTCCAGTTACCTTTTTCCCACCATAGAGAACAATGAGGGAATAGGCCGTCAGCGCCTATGGCGGAAGAGCCACACTCAAGGGGCCAAAGAGCCACATGTGGCTCTAGAGCCGCAGTTTGCCTACCACCGCACTAGGGAGCTCGTTCCAATATACTGCTGCAGCTAGCGAAAATGCTCTAGACCTAGTTTTTGTCAACCTGGCCTCTTTAGAGCCAAGATGGGTCGGGCGATGGTGCATCCCAGATCTCAGTGCTCTCTGGGGACCATATGGGGAAAGGCAGTCCCTCAGGTAGACAGGTCCCTGACCATATAGGGCTTTAAAGGTCAAAACCAGCACCTTGAAGCGGATCCGGAATGCTATTGGCAGCTAATGCAACCATTTAGCACAGACTGGATGTGCTCCCGCATCGGGAGGCCCAACAACAGCCTGGCCGCTGCGTTTTGCACCAGCTGCAGCTTCTGAAGTTGCCCTAAGGGCAGCCCCATGTAGAGAGCATTGCAGTAGTCCAACGTCGAGGTGACCATAGCATGGATCACTGATGCCAGATCTTTGCGCTCGAGGAAGGGAACCAACTGCCTAATCAGCCAAAGATGGTAAAAGGCTGCCTTGGCAGTGGCTGCTATCTGGGCCTCCATTGTTAAGGAGGCATCCAGGAGCACTCCCAAACTCCGGACCCACGATGCTGGCACCAATGGCGCCCCATCGAAGTCTGGCAATGGGATTCCCACCCTGGAACCACTCCGATTCAGGCACAGGACCTCCGTCTTCGTCGGATTCAATTTCAATTGACTCAGTTTCAGCCATCCCACCACATCCTGAAGCGTCCGGTCCAGGTCTTCCGGGGTAGAGCCTGACTGGCCACCCAACAGCGGATAGAGCTGGGTGTCATCCACATATTGGTGACAACCCAGCCCATGCCTCCGGGCAATCTGGGCAAGGGGGCACATATAGATGTTAAATAACATTGGGGAGAGTACCGCCCCTTGTGGCACCCCACAAACTAGTGGGTGCCTTCAAGATAGTTTCTCCCCAAGAGCCACCCTTTGTCCCCAACCCTGGAGAAAGGAGACAAGCCACTGTAAAGCAAGTCCCCGAATCCCCATGTCGGCGAGGCAGTGGGCAAGCAGCTGATGATCAACTGTGTCGAACGATCCCGACAGGTCCAGCAACAGCAGCACCGCCGTCCTGCCCCGATCCAGATGCCTCCATAGGTCATCTGTGAGGGTGACCAGTGCCGTCTCTGTCCCATGGCCCGAGCGGAAACTGGACTGGTAGGGATCAAGCATGGAAGCGTCATCCAGAAAGCTCTGCAATTGTATCGCCACCGCCCTCTCTACTAATTTGCCCAAATAGGGCAAATTGGAAACCAGCCGATAGTTGGCCAATACGGCCGGATCCAGATATGTTTTTTTCAAGAGAGGATGGACCATCGCTTCCTTAAGAGTCCCCGGGAACAGCCCCTCAGAGAGGGATTTGTTGATAATATCCCTGAGGGCTCCTCGAAACCCCTCGTGGCCAGCTTTAATTAGCCAGGAGGGGCATGGATCCAGGCTGCATGTGGTTGGGTGTACCGTTGAGATCAATCTGTCAACTTCCTCAAGGCTGAGTCATTCAAAATAATCCAGAATGGGACCAGAAGACATGCATGGGGCCTCGAGTTCACATACTGATTCAAATGTGGCTGGCAGGTCGCAGCGGAGCGCCAAGACTTTATCTGCAAAATAGCTCACAAAAGCCTCACAGCCTAACTCCAATTCCCTACCGTTTTGCCTGCCCTGTGGCAGAGCTGTCAAGGACCAAATCATTCTATACAATTGGGCTGGGCATGAGCTAGCCGATGCAATTGTGGCTGCATAGAACTCCTTCTTCGCTGCCTTGACTGCCATCTCATAGGATCTCATAAACGTCCTACAGGATGCTCTTGTAGCCTCATTGCGAACACGCCGCCACTGTCTCTCTAGTCGTCTGAGCCCACGTTTCATCAGCCTCAGCTCCTGGGTATACCAAGGAGCCAGCCTAGAGCGTTGGCGCAGAGGGCGTCTGGGAGCGATCTCATCGATGGCTGCCGAGAGTCAGTCATGCCAATCCTCGACCATCTCTTCCAATGAGCCACCAGGGGGCAGTGGATCCTGAAGAGCCAGCTGAAGTCGCAAAGGGTCCACTTGGCTCCGCAGGCGAGCTAAAATATGCTCGCCGCCCAAACAGGCTTGTGGGGGACACATTCACTTGGGTCCTCAGGGCATGGTGGTCCGACCATGGCACTGCCATGGCAGTGATCCGGTCCACTGTAACCCTCGCTGCGAAGATCAAATCGAGCATGTGACTGGCTTGGTGAGTAGGGGCTGTTACATATTGGAAGAGCCCTAGCTCCACCATGGACGATGCCAGGTCCACCACCCAAGAGGAAGCCGCATCGTCGGCATGGACATTGAAGTCACCCAGGACTATCAGCCTAGGGTGCTCCAACACCCAGCCCGACATAGCCTCCACCAGGGATGGCAGGCTATCAGCCGGTGCATTGGGTGGTCGGTACACCAGCCAAACAGCCAAACTCTCCCCGGCTTCCCAAACAAAGCTGACACACTCCATGCCCGTGGTTCTCGTCGCCAGGAGTGCCCTGAAGGAGTAAGCCTCCCGAATGAACAGCGCCACCCTCCCCCCACCCCGTTGTCCGGGATTGGTGAAGGACCGAGAACCCAGGGGGCACCAGCTGGGAGAGCGCAACTATCTCCCCATCTCGGACCCAGGTCTCAGTCACAAACGCCAGGTTCACATCCTGCTCCAACAAAAAGTCTTGCAGAACTGAGGTCTTGTTATTTATGGACCTGGCGTTGCACAGCACCAATGTCGGAGTGGGGTTTTTAATCTCTGCCCTACCACCTGCCACCTTTGGGATGGGATGCAGGCTGGAAGGTGGCTGAGCTTCTCTATTTCTCTGCCCCCTTCTCTTCCATTTTTGCCTGGTCCCAGTGCTATACCTCCCCCTCCCCAGGAGCACTGGAATTGTTTATTCAGCCATTCTGCACCAGATGGTCTTCACTTGCCGCGCTCGGCTGAAGCCTCAGACTGACCAGCTTGATTGGTCACAGTCAAGATTCCACTAAAGTGGTATTGCTATGCCAGTAATGTCCTGCTTACTTATTTATTACTCACTCCTAACTCTAATCTTGGCGGTGGTTAACACTAAATCCATACAACCCGATACTTAATTTATAGCCATTCATTACATTTTATATCTTTTCTCTATTTCTGTTGGACCCTATATAGCCAGTGAAATACATAAAGCCTAAGGAGTTAATGGTAAATTTCCTAAATGCTATACCCTCTTATTAATCAATGCCAATTGATTTAATTAGATAATTAGTATAAGTCATTAATACAACAACCTCATTAAATAGGGCCCCAAGTAATTCATCAAAACCATCATCTCATTGACTAATTAAAAATAGACTATCCCCAATTTTAACTAAATCTAAGCCAATGGCTTCCCCTAATTAATTAATCAATCCCGAGTCCCTATTATTTTAAACAATCCACCACTATTAATTATTTACGGATGGCAGTAACAGTTTGATTTCACTCCTTCCCCCTCCAACCTGCCTGTTCCTGAGGGATTAGTGGACTATCCCCTGCACTGGGCCCTGCCTCCTTGCCCAGTAGCGCCGCCGGCTCTTCCTCGTCTCCTTGACCCATCGGACAGCTCCACGGCTCCCCTTTTTGTTGATCTGCCCCCTTCCTAGTGCCTGCTGTATGTCAGCAAGCTGCCATGGTGTTCTGTGTAACTTCTGATTGTACATATGTGATCCCTGTCCCTGCCAGCTGGCCCCTGTGTTTTCTATGCTGTAATGCCAAAGTAAAACAACTGGAGGATGTGAGGGGGAGAGTATGCTTCGCTGTTAGCTTCTTACTTATCAAGCCTGTGAACTGCACCTGTGTTTTGTCTACCGTTCGCCTGGTTCCCAAGACTTGAGCAGGCAACCGTTTTCTCCTGCCCGCCAGCGGGAACGTTATCCATTGGTTGTGTTTCTAACTTGAATCCCTTTATCATGTCTGCCCTAACTGCTTGTGTTCAGTTCTAACAAAGAACGTGTTTGAGTATCTTTCCAATGCTTTGAAATAAACTTTACTTTCTTTGAAACGTGGATTTATTCTCGATGCTTGGGGATCCAACATATTGTTAGAACTCCTTTTCTCCTATCGTCCCGATTCTGGCATGTTTCTAACTTGAATCCCTTTATCATGTCTGCCCTAACTGCTTGTGTTCAGTTCTAACAAAGAACGTGTTTGAGTATCTTTCCAATGCTTTGAAATAAACTTTACTTTCTTTGAAACGTGGATTTATTCTCGATGCTTGGGGATCCAACATATTGTTAGAACTCTTTTTCTCCTATCGTCCCGATTCTGGCGAGACCATGAGCGGGTCTGAGGGAAACCTACCTACCATGGAGGGGGACACAGGATCGGTCCCCACTACCTCCGCACCTTTGATTGTTACGACTACCGCACCAGGGGAAGGTGCTGTGGGGGGAGCGATTCCCCGACTGCCTGCCTACCTGTCTTGGCCGCCTCCAACCCCTTCGAATTGGGGTGCGCGGAAGACACCGGCGCAGGACGACTGGGCTTTGTACAACACCCAAGGCACCAGGGAGGTGTACTCCCGTCGAGGCAGTGGGCTTCGAGAAAGTCTTTTT
>NW_015168704.1:392832-420332 GCF_001447785.1 Gekko japonicus
ACCAATTGCCTACTAAGTTAATTTCTGACAGGGGGACCCAATTTGTTTCTAAATTTTGGAAGGAACTCCTCGCTATTTTGGGGGTGGAACAGGGGCTCAGCAGCGCTTACCATCCCGAGACCGACGGCCAAACAGAAAGGGTTAATCAAACTTTAGAACAGTACCTTCGTTGTTTCACTAATTACCAACAAAATGATTGGGCTGATTTGTTACCCCTGGCTGAATACTGTTACAACAACAGAACGGGTTAATCAAACTTTGGAGCAGTACCTTCGTTGCTTCACTAATTACCAACAAAATGATTGGGCTGATTTGTTACCCCTGGCTGAGTACTGTTACAATAACACTGTGCATAGTTCGACTGGCATGTCTCCATACAAGGCTGTCTCTGGGTATGACAGCCCCCCCCTTCCTTTCCTGGAGGGGGTCTCTGACCGTCCCGTGGGTGATGCTAATACCTGGTGTTCTTCTCTGAGAACTGCATGGCCACTTTTGTGTCAAACTCTCGATGCTGCTAAAGCAGCTTATAAGGCCCAGGCAGACAAGGGTAGGGTGGTGGGATTTGATCTGAAACCTGGGGACCTTGTGTATGTTTCTACTAAAAACATCAAGATGTTGCGCCCAAGCAGGAAGCTGGGTTGGAAATTTATCGGGCCGTTCAAGGTGCGCAAGGTGATTAATGATGTTGCTGTTGATGTTGTATTACCTAAGAATTTGCGCTCTCTGCATTCTGTCTTTCACATGAGCTTACTGAAGAAAGATCCTGGCACCTCTACATGGAGGCCGACTGTTTCTCCCCCGCCTCCGATCATCCTTGAGGGGGATGAGCATTTTGAAATCGCAGATATCCTTGACTCCAGGCTGAAACGTGGTAAACTCTGGTACCTCATTGAATGGGTTGATTTCGGTCCCCAGCACCGCGAATGGGTGGAAGAAGGGGATATTCGGGCCCCTTACCTGCTTCGTTGTTTCCACAGGAAGTTCCCGGACAAACCGGGAGGTCTCCCGCCCAGCCCGGGAGATCTCCCGCCCGGCCCGGGAGGTGAAGGTTAAGGTGTGTTTTTGAGGGGGCAGTATGTCAGCAAGCTGCCATGGTGTTCTGTGTAACTTCTGATTGTACATATGTGATCCCTGTCCCTGCCAGCTGGCCCCTGTGTTTTCTATGCTGTAATGCCAAAGTAAAACAACTGGAGGATGTGAGGGGGAGAGTATGCTTCGCTGTTGGCTTCTTACTTATCAAGCCTGTGAACTGCACCAAGCCTGTGAACTGCACCTGTGTTTTGTCTACTGTTCACCTGGTTCCCAAGACTTGAGCAGGCAACCGTTTTCTCCTGCCCGCCAGCGGGAACGTTATCCATTGGTTGTGTTTCTAACTTGAATCCCTTTATCATGTCTGCCCTAACTGCTTGTGTTCAGTTCTAACAAAGAACGTGTTTGAGTATCTTTCCAATGCTTTGAAATAAACTTTACTTTCTTTGAAACATGGATTTATTCTCGATGCTTGGGGATCCAACACTGTATTCCGTCGACAGCCAGAAGCGTCCTATGCTTTCTGTAGCCCCGTCCGTGACCATGCACCAGCCAGCTCAGTCCAAGGCATGCACCACGGCCAATGGCCCAGTCCCAGCGCTCTCCCGGCTGTACCACGGCCGATAACGCTCTGCACAGGCAGGGGGTGGGAGGGACCCCTACAAGTCGCCCGCCCCCCACGGGCTCCCCAATCACCCGGCGTTTCTTCAGGGCCAGCCACTTAAGCACGGGCACTCCCGCTGCCAGCCGAACCAAAACAAGGCAGTCCCGGTCCTGGTGGTCACCCCAAAATGGCGGGTGCTTTGGCGGTATACCATTTGTGAAACTGCTGTCCACGTCTCTGTCCCCGGCAGGGACCCAGCGCTGGCCCGATGACCCAAACATCAGTTCCTCGCAGGCTAGGCCGTCCAGTGTTTCCTCCTCGTCTGCAGGCATGCCTAATCAGTGATGGTAGGTTTTTTCGGCTATTCGTCTCCTTCGTCTCTTTTCCATCCACTCCTCTCATAAAATTTAGGAATCCCAAGGAGGAAATACTGTTATTTCGAGAGTTTACTATGGATATTTTGACTCTCATCCAATAGGGGGGTTCCATCCTGTATGGTGATCAAGACTGCATTTCCACATGCCTGGACTTTTTCTGCAGCCACTCCTGCCTTATTGGATGGCCTTTCTGAAGCAGGAAGCACCAACCTTCTTAAGGTTCAGAAGGTCAAGTTAAGAGAGACCTTCAACAGTCAATGAAGTAGAAACAAAGCATCTTAAGCATTTAATTTGTTTGAAGTGTTTTAATGACTTTGAATGTACTGGTTTTCTCTCTCTCTGATTTTCATGCTTGGATTTATGGTTAATCTCCTGGTATTTGTTGGTTTGTATTTTAGTTGTCTTTGATATTTGCGTTTTAATTTTATATTTGCTTGCTGTTAAATGCCTCATGAGTTAAAGTCAAGAATGCAAGTTAACAAGCATCAAGCTCAGTCTAATGTATTTTGCTTTGTCCAGTGGTACTTAATCCCTTGTAAGTGTGTACAGAATTGCAGCCTTAAATAAATAGATACCTCTTTGCACATACATCTTTCTGCAGGGGGAGAAAACATCACAAGGCATTAAAAAAGCCCTCAACATTGCTCCTGTAAACTTAGTTGCATGTGATCAAAGAAAAAAACAAAAAGGGGTTGCATCCAAAGGTCATGGAGGTACTGATTTTCCTTCTCTTACTGCAGACCCCAATCACTCCACTCCCATGTTGTTCCTACGGATCCAGGAGCAGCATTTTAGGGAGTTCAGTGGATTGCAGAGGGATGGGGAAGGTAGGAAAGTTCTCTTCCAGGGGCAGGTGCCTTCCATTAGCAGAAAACAATCTTTGTATTAATTGTTGTTTCGGTTTAAGACATGGCTGGGCAGAGGATCAATTGTCAATCTCCCAAGCTTGCTGCATCCAGACCTCTAGATGAAAACGGTGGGACTGGATGGACTAAAACAAACAACTCTTTGAGACGGCTGGGCTAATATGTTGTTTTTCAGTGCTTCAGGAAATTGTCTCCAGCAGAACTCCCAATCATCTCTTTGTTACCTTTGATTGGTAGGTGTCCATGGTCTGGAAGAAGGTTCTTTCATATTAAAAGAAGACCTTCACTTAGGTTTTTAAAATTTTTCAGTTATGTCTTACTTCCATTTAGAATTGTGTCATTTGTCTATAGCCTCTATAAATATCTTTAAGTGCCAACGATTTGTATTGGAAAAGACAACAAACATTGGATACTCATCCATCCTTGATCCATTCCAGTCCGGCTTCCACCCTGGCCATGGGACAAAGATGGCTCTGGTCGCCCTTACAGATGATCTCTGTAGGCAGCTTGATCGAGGTGGGTCGGCGCTGCTGTTGTTATTAGAGCTAACAGCACCATTTGACATGGTTGACTATGATTTGTTGACCCACCATCTTGCCGACATAGGAGTCCAGGGGACTGCCTTAGAATGGTTCTCCTCCTTTCTCCATGGTCAGGGACAGAGGGTGGCACTTGGTGAGAGGGTCTCCTCACAATACCCACTTGAATGCGGAGTGCCGCAAAGGGCAATCCTCTCACCAATGTTATTTTACATGTGCCCCCACGCCCAGTTAGCCAGGAGTTATGGGCTGGGTTGCCATCAATATGTGGATGACACCCAGCTCTATCTGTTAATGGATGGCCATCCATCTTCTGCCCCTGACACTCTGGCTGAGGCTCTGGAGGATGTGGCTGGATGGTTGCGCAGAGCAAGCTGAAGCTTAATCCATTGTAGATGGAGGTCCTGTACCTGGGTCGGGTGTGTGTGTAGATGTGGGTATCAGACTCCCTACACTGGAAGGAATGCCTTTGGTGCCAGCCCAGAAAGTGAGGAGTCTGGGAGTAACACTGGATGCCTCTCTCAAAATGGAGGCCCAGGTTAGAAGAAGAAGAAGAGAAGATATTAGATTTATACCCAAAGGTGTCTCAGAGCGGCTTACAAACTCCTTTCCCTTCCCCTCCCCACAACAGACACCCTGTGAGGTGGGTGGGGCTGAGAGAGCTCTTGACAGAAACTGCTCTTTTTCAAGGACAGCCCTTATCAGAACTATGGCTTGCCCAAGGTCATCCAGCCAGGTGCAAGTGGAGGAGTGGGGAATCAAACCTGGTTCTCCCATATTAGAGTCCATGCACTTAACCACTACACCAAACTTGCTCTTCTGTTGCCAGATCTGCATTTTTCCATCTTAGGCAGATAAGGCTGCTGAGACCATATCTCTCCCCCCAGGACTTAGCTACAACGATCCATGCAATAGTCACTTCCAGGCTTGATGAATGCAACTCGCTCTATGTAGGCTTACCCTTGAGGCTGACCTGGAAATTACAGCTGGTGCAAAATGCAGCGGCACACCTGCTGACATCGACACCTATGCGGGCTCACATTTGGTAGGTGCTCCGCCAACTGCATTGGTTGCCAGTTGACTTCCGGACTCACTTCAAGGTGCCGGTAATTACCTTCAAAGCCTTATACAGCCCGGGACCCACATACCTGAGGGACCGCCTCTTCCCATATATGCCCCAAAGAGCATTACGCTCTATGGATAAACATCTTCTGGTTGTCCGTGGCCCAAAGGACATCCGTCTTGCCTCAACCAGGGCCAGGGCTTTTTCTGCCCTGGCCCCTGCCTAGTGGAACATGTTCCCAGTCAAGATTAGGGCCCTGCGGGATCTTCTTCAGTTCCACATGGCCTGTAAGACGGAGCTGTTCCGCCAGGCCTTTGGTTGAGGCAGCGGACGTCTCTATATGGCCTCCCTGAGGTGGTTGTCACCTATCCATCTATTAACCCAAATAATATGCTAAAGAACCATACAACCAGTGACTGTCAGAAGTGTGATTGAGTTTTAATGTTTATTATTGTTTAAATTTTCTAACTTGTTTAATTTTAATCATATTTATTGTGATGTTACCCACCCTGAGCCTGCTTGCAGGATGGGCAGGCTATAAATACAATCAATCAGTCAGTACATACATACATACATATATACATACATACACACATACGTACATACATACTCTGTGATGTGAAAGAACAATTTTGAAAATTCTTTGTGGAAACCGATGGCTTTTTTTACATGCAACCCTTTGCTGAACACATGAAAAAGTAGATTTAGGTGGGTAGCTGTACTGGTCTGAAGCAATAGAACAAGACTCCAGTGGCACCTTTAAAACCAACAAAATTTAATTCTGGGTATTAGCTTTCATGTGCACATAAACTTCTTCAAATTTTTCACATGAAAAATTAGTAACATTAAGAAGTGGCCTTGAGTCAAACCACTGGTCCATCTTCAGGGTCAGAGGTAAAGTTCTTTACCATGTTTGATACTTCTTTACACAGAGAGTGATTACAATGTGTAATTCGCTGCCAGAGGATGTAGTGATGACCACAGGAATAAACAGATTTCAAAGGGGATTAGATAGATTCATGGAGGATAGGTCTATCAGTAGTGACTAAGGAAAACCTCCATGTTCAGAGGTGCTCAACTTCTGAATCCCAGAGCCGGGAGACAACATCAGGGGAAGGCCTCAGCCTCTATGCCCTGTTGTTGGCCCTCCAGAGGAACTGGTTGGCCCCTGTATGAATAAGGATGCTGGACTAGATGGACCACTGGTCTGATCTAGCAAGGCTCTTCTTATATTCTTATGAGATCCTTTAACTAGAGATGACAGAGACTGAATTTGGGACAGTGCAGTATGTCATGGCCTTTTCCTATTGAACAGCTAAACTGATAATAAGGCCCAATGTGTAACCTGTTATGCTCAGGGATTTTTTAAAAATACATAAGTATAAAGGACATGGATAACCTGGTTACTTTCACTACTATATACGCTGTTTTGAAGTTTTTATTGTCTTTGTTCTCAAAAAACCAATGTGCTTCTTGTTTTGCAGATTGGGAGCTGCAACTAAGAGAGAGTGGGTAGCCCAAGGTGACTTAATGAATCTAGGCCAGATTCTCTACAGCAAATGATTTCCCACCAGGATTCAGTGGCCACCATTGTACTGTCACGGAGCCTTGGAAGGCAACTGACAATCAGAGTAGACAATGGCTTGGATCCTAAGCCTTACTTCCTCTTTCATTGTGAGGATAGTCTTCCAGGACAGTGCACATTCCCCTGGCATCTTTCATGAGCCGAAAAGCAGCTAGCACCAGAAGAAATGCTGTGAGCAGAGGGCCGCCTTTCCTCCAGGCAAAGAGGGGTGCCAACAGAAGCTAGGCTGAGGATCCAAACTACTATTAGTTAAATAGATGGTTCATCTGCTTCCATCTCCACTACCCTACCCAAGTCCACCATTTCTTACTGTGATAAGATATGTTCCCTGAGAAAGACTATAGAAAACCCTCTTACCTTTTTTAAGTGCCCCCTTACTTATTTTCCTCTTACAGAATCACCAGGAAAGTTCATAACATTCAGCCCTGGAGGCAGGAGGGTTTTTCCAATGTAAATTTCTTTGGGTCACTGCAATATGAACAGAAATCTTGGCTGGCCCTCTATTGCATCAGTTTTCATATTTTCTTCGCCTGCCTAGCTATTTGTCATTTTCCAATAATCCTATGCCCTGGAGATATTAATGCTTAAAGATTGGGCCTGGCCCGTCACCCTGCCCTACAAACATAATAATAATGCTGTGCTTGAAAATCTGAAAATCATCAATGCTGATCACAGGAAGAGATAAGGTCTGTCCCATCCATACATGTTTACTTAAGAGTCAAAGAACAGGCAAGTTTCCACATATTCCCCCACAACTGTCCTTCCAAGGCAGATAAATAATCTCAACAATAGTACATTAACAAAGCAAGATATTTTATACAGCCATATAAGGCAACAGATGCAACCCCATCGGGAGTGTTCCTTCTTTCCCAATAAATTCATTATCCTTCACTAATAAATTTCTGATCTTAAATTTGCTGTCAGATTCTGTCAACTTGTTTTCATTTCCAAAAACACAGACAGACTGACTGACCACAACCGGAATTCTTTCTCCAGTGCCTGATCCCAGTTTGCTTAAGCCTCTTTGCTGAAGTCATCACTTGGACAGTTCTCAAGTGACCCTCAGCTGGGATTACGGATGGAAAAAGGAAAGCACAGCCAGTCAACTGCTTCCTTCAGAGCATGTTAAGATCCAGGAAAGGCCACCTTTTCCATTCACCTGTAGTAGGGGGGGTGTCAGCTACTGGATCATAGCAGTTAGCAACAGGATCTCTCTCTTTTTGTTTGTCTCTCTTCTCCCACACTATAGCATACTTCACATGCTGTAGTCCTATGTACTAAGTCCCACAGAGTTTTATGAGAATTAGTTCTGAGTAAGAAGACATAGGATTGGGCTGACACAGCATACATGGTGATTTATTTATTGACTCAATTATTTCCTGCTCTTCTCCCCAGTAGTGTTCAACATCACTCTCCCCTCCTCCACTTTATCCTCAAAACAACAACTGTGTGATGTAGGTCATGGTGAGAGAGATGGGCAGAGCAGAATGAAAACATTTTGTAGTGGAAACTGCTGATTCACCTCGTCCCTAGACTCATACAAGATCATTCAGTGCTGAGTTGAATTTTTAACCAAGGCCAAATTATTATTATCTATTTATTTTTAAAAAATTGTGTCCTGCTTTCTGCCCATTCAAGGTGGCTAACAATTACAACAAAATGCTATAAAATACATTATAAAGCCAATCAAAACCAAAACACATAGCTAGGGCACTGGGATAGCCATTAAAATAGATGGCAGGAAGGAGGAGTCATTGAAGAAATGCAGATGAAACAAATGAGTCTTCACCAGCTGGTGGAAGACAGCAATAAGAATGTAAGAACATAAGTAGACATACTGGATCAGACCAGTGGTCCATCTAGTCCAGCATAGTCCAGTCCAGTTTCACACAGAGACCAATTAGTTGCCCTGGAGGGTTCAAGGCCTTCTGAGTGCTAGTATTCAGACGTTTGCTAGTAGCTATTGATGCATCCTACATGGCCATAAAGAGAGGTGCCAAGCCCAGAGACATAAGAAAGTCAGTGTTTATTGCCAAACCAAGGGCACAGAGTTGTGACATGCCTGCCTATAATGAACTCTGTCAGGAGCTAGTAGAAAATGACCAGAATCTTTCTGTTAATATTGTGTTCCTTTCAAATCACCTTGGGATTTTATCTCCAGGACTCAAGAAACAAGTAGGCACCAGGAAACATTTGGGTGGACACTAGGGGTGTGCACTGAGAAAAAAATTGTTTCTGTTTAGGATCCAGGTTTTGGGAGGCAAAAAATTACCATGATTGCTTTATTTCTGATAGGGTGTTACTGGTTTAAGTTTAAATCCATGCCATGTTTTCATGTTCTAGATTAATGGGACAATTTTCTGCACATGTGCACTGCTGAACTGCTCCTTTCAATACAATGCCAACTTTGCAGTTTTCCTTGCAGCAGTCAGGGGAGACAATGCCACCAAAACTGAATGGAATGCAATCTTCCTTCTCCTCTCCAGACCACCATGAATCTCAGTTACATGCAGGAAAGTGGCTTCATTTTACCCCACCCCCACCCAGTAGCTCATTTCTGTGTATACACTCTGCAAAACAGGCCAGAAGCACTAGACCCTTGGCAGTATCCACTTAGTTGGGAAAATGCCATTGCTCAGGAAAACAAGAAATACAAAGAAATACACGAGTGCATGCACTTACTCCTGCTGGCTTGGTAAGCACCCAAACTTGAAATAACACAGATTTTCAGGGAGAGTAGTTTCATTTCAGGGCCATGGTAGCTCAGAGGTTAAGATGCTGAGCTGCAGACCGGAAGGTCTGTAGTTCAGCAGTTTGAGACTCTAGTGCCGCAGGACAGAGTGAGCTCCCATCTCTGGCCCCAGCTCCTGCCAACCTAGCAGTTCGAAAGCTTTGGCGGGAAAGTAACAGCGTTCTGTGTGCCTTGGCATTTAGTCATGCTGGCCACATGACCATGGAGAAGTCTTTGGACAGCCCTGGCTCTTTGACTTGGAAACAGAGATGAGTGCCACCCCCTAGAGTCAGATTTAACTGGCTTTTGAGCAAGGGAAACCTTTACCTTTAGTTTCATTTCAGTAAGAATCCTGGGTTCCTAATGCCATTCTAGGAATCTGAAGTAATGACCCAAAACAACGATTTTTGTGTACACTTTTAATGCACACCCATAATGGGCCCCATATTGGAGACAATTGGTCTCAGTAACTACATCCCTTTGTAGTATCTGGGTCTGGCCACCAGACAGGAAGCTGTTTAAAAATCCAAGCTAGAGAATTTTACCTTACCAAATGGAAGTTCTTTTGAGGAGAGCTCGTACCAATTTTTAAAAGCTTGTGTTTGTCTTCTAAGCTCATCACTATGCCTCGGGAGGCTATGGGCATCTTTGTAGTAACAATGACCATAGTCCAGAAGTTCACACTGAGCCTCTGTGTGTAGTAGTGTGTGCTCACAGAAGACTGTCTATGTGAGCAAGTCAATAGATTGTGGTATACGGTAACAACAAACTGCACAGAGCATGTGTCATACTTTATAGTACCCCTTTCCCCCTAAAATGTTAATTTGGCAGCCCTATCCTGACCCTGTCTTTATTCCTCTGAAAAAGGGGGACCTGGAGTTCTCTTTACAATCTCTCCATTTGGAGAAGTGGGACCTTCTTCTTTTGTCTGACCCTACAGTGAGCTTCCAACTGCCCGTATTAAAAGATGATTGCCTTCAGATTGCATCCATCTCCTGCCTTTCTGTCTCCCCTCTTTGCTGAGATTTCACTACAGCCTGTGCTCTGAGTCTGACAACAAAGCTCTCAGGAATCTCCACTCAGCCAAGAATAATACCCATAAAAATAAAGACATTATTAAAGCCAGATTACAACTGATCTGAAGTTGCAGTGAGTGTAATGTGACTCAAATAAAAATCTCAAGAGAGCTGGAGACAGAAGGAGGGAAAATCTCTCACTTTCAAAGTTCTGGACCCCAGCTACTCCTGAGTTGGCTTAGATAATCCATCAGACAACCACAGAAAAGAATGCCTCCCCCGCTCCAGATGCAGCTGTATCTTGTCCCAGGCTGTCTTTCCACTATGTCGTGAACGTAACCACATCAAGAAGCCAGGAATAGGCATTAAAATATGACCTCCATTTGGGCTGGGCAGGTTGGAAAGATCTTTTCTCTATGGTGCATGTGCTTGTGTACACATATGTTTGGGAATATGTTTGGGAAGCAGAAATGCTTATTTAATAAGTGTGACTAGTTTACATCTAGGCCATTTGCAGAAGGGAGAAACTTGTTTAGCTCTTTAATATGGTCCTGTCACATCATCTAGAAAAGAAACCTGAAATTATATCGACAGGAAGAATGAGCAAATGTCCCATATTGCTTATAATTAACTGTTTTCCGCTTGTCAAGGCTGATTTTGTAGTTTTGTTTGTACTGTGTATGTATGCTTTATGGTTTTGTATGTAATGTATACATGCTGCCTATGTCATTTGCACATATGGTGTGTAACACCAATTTATTAACCCACAATTTTCTTTCAAAATGTGCATGTTTTATAGGAAAAAGTCAGTGTGAAGAAAGAGAAATAAAGAGTTGTGTGTTCAGCTCACATAAGGAAAAAATGTGGGCTTGGGAGTTGTAACACCAGGGAAGAGAAATTCAAAACCATTCCTATTAGGAAGTAGCTTAGCTGGTTGTTGGTAGGATTTGGCATGTAGAATCTACGGTAAGATTAGAAGTGACTCCTAAAGACAATTCTCTTGCCCAGTCTGAATCTGTTTTACAAAACATGACAGTGTCAACACTGAGAAATTGAGGGAATGGGAAAGTGACATGAGAAACAATAGGAGGCAGTGGCAAATTCATGAGTGCCAAGGGCAGAGGTGAGGTGCCATCATCCAAATGTATTATTTATTTATTTGTTTGTTTGTCTGATTTATACCCCACCCTCCCCGCTTTACAGCAGGCTCAGGGCAGCTTACAATAATAAATATGGTACAGTTAAAATCACATAAAATCATCTAAAAACAATTCAGCAGTAAACAATCATAATTTATAAAGTGCTGCCTAATAAATAGTTAGTTGTTATAAGATGGTGTTCTTAAGAGTGTACACAGATCTCACCATCATTCTGCTCAACTCCTTCCTAACAAACAGGTAGCACAGACTAGATGTCGGGAACAAATGGCCAGGGTCATAGTTAAAGCTGTTAACGTGGTGGCAGCTCCTAATTAAAGGCCTGGTGGAAGAGCTCTGTCTTTCAGGCACTGTGGAAGTGCAGAAGATCCTGCAGGGCCCTGATCTCTTCCAGGAGCTCATTCCACCAGTACGGAGCAGCTACTGAAATGTAGGGTCCAACTTCAAACTTAAATCCCAGCATTGGTAGCCAGCTTATCAAACATACACTTTCACTTTATAGAACATAATTGTTTAAAGAGTTTCCCATTTATTATCTTAGATTCAGGTGGGTAGCTATGTTGGTCTGAAGCAACAAAACAAAGTTTGGGTCCAATGGCACCTTCAAGGAGGAGGAGGAGGAGATTGGATTTATACCCCACCCTTCACTCGGAGTCTCAGAGCAGCTTACAAACTCCTTTCCCTTCCCCTCCCCACAACAGACACACTGTGAGGTAGGTGGGGTGAGAGAGCACTTTCAAGAACTGCTCTTTTAAGAACAGCTCTGACAGAACTATGGCTTGCCCAAGGTCATCCAGCAGCTGCAAGTGGAGGAGTGGAGAATCATTTCTTCTGATCATAAATCTTCAGATTCGTTATCTGATTTACTCTTTTTAAAAACTATAATGTGAGCCAGTATTATTCCACTCCTAATCTAGGTGTCAGGAAAGTAGCTGAGGAAATTGTGGCTTGCTTAAGGCCATCTAAAAAGCTCATAGCTAAATGGACTTTATATTGGGATTTCACAGATCAGAAATCCCATTCTTAGCTACAATGCTGAACCAACTATGTGGATGAACAAGCCACCTCGGTATGCATTACGAAGACCTGTGTGGTTGGTGGGCGGTATAAATCTTTGTCTCATTTGTTTCAAGCTAGGTTCTCAGTGTAGCAGTAGCACAGATTTTGGAAGCACAGTCATTGTGGTTGACAATGAGCCCACTGTCTTTCCAGCCACCCTGTTCACTAGTTCCCTCAGAATGAATGTAGGTACCCATTGTTGGGTTCTAGAGAAATTAACATAGATTCTTTTATTGTACAGATTGAACTTTGTGGAGAATCAAGGCTGATTCTGGGAACCCACCAGTGTTCCCTCTAAGCTAAGTTAGTTTAAGCTAGCTCTCAGTTTTTTAGCCTCCAGCTCACACATTTTTTACTTAGGAAGGATGGCTCCAGAGCAAACTAATTTCTGCAGTAGTCAAATTGCTCACTCACAACTTTAATGCCAGTAGCTCACAAAGTAGAATTTTTGCTCACAAGACTCCACAGCTAAAAGGGAGCATTGGAATCCATTCTTTTACTGGAGAAGGCTTTCACCACTTTCTTCACCCAACACCAAGAGCCCCTCTGGGAGATCTAGCTAGCCAAAGAGGTCCAGGGTCAACCTTAATCACATTATCTGACTGCGCAACCTGAAAAGTGCTATTGCTTGGAGAAGATTAGGTGCATGGTGTATTCTGAACAGCTTCAAGTTGATTTCTGGACCCAATTCAAAGTGCTAGTCCTTATCATTCAAGCTTTAAGTAGCCTAGAACCAAGCTACCTCAAGGGCCATTTCTTCCTTACCACCCTACTGGCTCACTCAGGTCATTGAAAAAGACCCTATTCCTGTTCCCTGTGCCTCATGGGCTACAGTGAGAGGTTATACAAGACAAGGATTTCTCAGTTAGGGCACTTTGACTATGGAATTTCCTTCCGAGGGACTTCATTGAGCTGCATCACTGCTTTGATTCAGGTGACAAGCAGAAGGTACTTTTGTTCCAGAGCACAGTCAGAACCCATGTTAGCTAATTTGTGTGCTGGATAATGTTTCTGGCTGATATGACTGTGTTTGTGGTTTTGGAAGTTGTAACAGCACACAGGGTTTTTGCTCTCATTGCCTATTTCTGAATTACATTGTGGGGTTGTTGTTTTCTTTTCTGCTGGACCTGGGAGGGGTGGATCTGCAGTTTCTCACCCATGCCCAATTTCAGTGTATCTAAATCTCTGCTTAACAAGTATTTTGTATGGAAACCAAAGGACTGAAGTATTTGGGACCCACCTGTCCCTTTTTTCCAGCTCTGTTGGTCAACCACTGCACTATGGGCACTTGAAATGAAGACTTAGAACCATATACCAAAGGCCAATGCTATTCTAAAGCAAAACAAACACAGAATTCTAGGCCAGCCTCAAAGACTTCAGCTGACAGGAAATCCCTGTGGGAAGGCCCAGGTGTTCACCAGAAGGGGGGAGTACAAACCACCACACCAGTTTCTATAATAATCCTCCAACCCAGACAGCTACATTAGCATATCTCTACAAAGAAAAAAGGAAGGAAAGAAAGAAAGAAATGTTTTCCTTAGACCAAGTCCCCTCCCCTTATTTTCAGTCTTTAAATAAATGGGAGAACCTAACTCTGTGTGGTTTTTTCCCCTTCAGAAGTAGCACAAATGTAAAACGAGGGATCAGCCTCCCCAAGAAAAAATGGGAATGGCTCATTAGTGGCTGCATTTCATCTATATCAAAGGATCATCTTGGAGCCCATCCCAGAAGGATCCAGCTGTGTTTCAATAAAGCCACTACAGGGTTCGAAAGCCAAGTAAAAAACACTTTGAGAATGTAGTCACGAAGGCATCCCATTCAATTAGGGACTATTTATTTATTGAGGGTATTAGAGGTTGGGGGAAAAGAGAAATGTACAGGTTGTGTACTAAAGACTGGTGATGTTTTGTTCTATCCAATGTCAAGGAACACAAGAGATCAGAAACACTCCCCTCCTCCCAAGGAAAATCTTCTCCAATTGTTAAAAAGCCATGCCCTGTTAAGTTAGCCGCTCTGAGCCAGCCTTGGCTGGGAGGGCGGTGTATAAATTTGATAAATAAATAAATAAATAAGTCTCTGTGAAGGAAAGCTTCCAATAATTGGGAAGGGTGCACCAGAAACAATAGAAAATTATAGGCCTTTCATACAAGCCACAACATTATAATATGGTAGCCATAGGGCCTCATATATTTGAAGGAAGAATAAAAAAACAATGTGGCATGTATTTGGAATGGTTTTGCATAAGTTATACCCATAGAAAGTGGACTGGATTCTATTTCACTGAGAACTACAATCACTTAGAAAGATTATCTATTTTTTACAAAATTGCATTCCACCTGGCCCCCATCCCAAGTGTTAAATGGCCTATATGTACTGTGCATGCATATATGCTAGTAATAAAAATTATTATTATATGGCATTGTGCGTAGAATAGCCAGGAGATCCTATGATTGTGTGGCAGCTAGCAAGTTCCACCTCTTTAAGCATTATGCACCACTAGGTGGCGAGCTGAACTTGTCTTTAAGGCAAGAGATGTTTCAGAGGTGGTTTGCCATTGCTGCCTCTTCATCATGCCTCTGGTATTCCTTGGAGGTCGCCCTTCCAAATTCTAGCTCAGGCCGACCCTGCTTGGCTTCCAAGATCTGACAGGATCAGGCTAGCCTAGGTTATCCAGGTCAGGGCATATACACCAGTGTGGTGTAGTGGATAGAACGTTAGACTAGGACAGGGGTCTTTTGGGGCCGGAGCGCGCCAGAGCATCGCTCCGGAAGCCCGGGAGCTGGCAAAATTGGTGGTAGCAGCAAGCCCCGTCCCCAGCTCCCCACGCTACGGCCAGTTGCCACCTCCCGGGGCCCACGCTGGAGCACTGCAGCCCCGGGGAGGCCAGAGGAGACTCGTTGCCACTTTTCCGGGGCCCGCGCTGGAGTGCAGCCCGGGGAAAGGCCAGAAGAGCCCCCCCCCCGCCGCCTCCCAGGGTAAGTGAGGGATCGGCGGGGGGTGGCGGAGGCTTGATTGGGGGAGTAGCCCTCCTTCTTCCCTTCTCACTCTTTCTTTCTTTCTTTCTTTCTCTCCTTTCTTTCCCTCCTTTTCCTCTTCCCCCCTTCCCTTGTCTCTCTTTCTTTCCCTCCTTCTTTCCTTCTCTTTCTTTTCCTCTTTCCTTCCTTCTTTCCTTCGCTTTCTTTCACTCTTTTCTTCCTTCATTCCTTCTCTCTACTCTCTCTTTCTCTTTCCTTCCCTCTTTCCTCCTTCTGTGGCCCAACTCTAGTGAGAAGTTGGATCCCTACTGGATCCTGGATCCCTACTGGGGATAAATGCTCCCCCCCCCACCGGCTGGCTAGGGAAGGGGAGGCTTTTGAAGATGCCTCCCCCCCTTTTGCTTCCCCTTCCGACATCACATATGCTAATGAGCTATTCTGCTAATAGCCTAGTAGCTCATTAGTATACTGTATGCTAATGAGCTCCTGCAGCTCTTTTTCTACGAAATGACCCCTGGACTAGGATCTGGGAGACCCATGTTCACATCCCCACTCTGTCACAGAAGCTTGCTGGGTGACTTCGGACCTGTGATTCTCTCTCAACCTAACCAGCCTCACAGGGTTGTTGCAAGAATAAAATGAAGCCGAGGAGAATGATGTAAACTACCTGGATCCCTACTGTGTTTCCATATGGTAAGATCCAATAAGCCTTTCTTCCATAAATCAGTGATGGGGATTTTCAGGTCCAAAGGATGAATCTTTTTTTCACTTAGAATAATTCTTAACTAAATTAACCAAATTCCACAAGGTCAGAACACAACAATGGCATCATAGGTTTTAACAATAGGAATGACCTGGATATCCCCGGGTAGCCTGATCTCATCAGATCTCAGAAGCTAAGCAGGGTTGGCCCTGGTTAGTATTTGGATGGGCAACCTCCAAGGAATACCAGGGTCATGACACAGAGGCAGGCAATGGTGCATAATGCTGAAAGACCTAGAACGTCTGGCTGCCAGACAATCTTAGGATCTCCTGGCTATACTACACACACTACTAACAATAATAATAATTACTACTACTACTACTACTACTACTACTACTACTGTAGGAATGAAGAGGAGACACTGTACCTCAGTGGTACAGCATCTGCTTGGCATACAGGAGGTCCCAGGTTTTATCCCCAGCATCTCCAAGTAAGTGAGATCAGGTAGGAGGTGATAGGAAAGACCCTGGAGACCCACTGCTAGTCTGAGTAGACAATACTGACTTTGATGGACCAGTGGCCTTATACGGAATATGATCATCAGTCCATCAAGGTCAGGGTTGTCTACTCCAGGGTCTCAGTCAGAGGCCATTCACAACTTGTAAATGTCAGGGATTGAACCTGGAACCTTCTACGTTCAAAGCAGAGGCTCTTCCACTGAGCCACAGGCCCTTGATCAAGATTAGAATGCTATGGGTATAAACTTAAAACCTTTCGGGGGGGGGAGTCCCTTTACTGCTACTGCATCTTCTTCCTTGCCACCAGGCCCGTAGCTAACAACGTTTTTCTCAGGGGGCCCATGTTTTTCTCAGGGGGCCCACCAGTTCAGGAGAAGGGAGGGCTGCATCCGTGCTTCGTTCCCATCGTCGCCCTTTCTCACTCACCCAGGGAAATGCTGATGGCCACTTTGGGGTCATGAGGCAGTGTTCCCTCTAAGCTGAGTTACTGTGAGCTAGTTCACAGGGTTTTTTTAGTCTCTGGCTCACAGTCCACAGGAATCAGCCCTCGCCTCCGCAGAAGGCCAGCTGGACTGGGGGGGTGCAAGAAAGCAACCGAGTCTGGGCTGAGAAGGGGGCAGAAATCTGAAGGCCGGGAGGGAAGGAGTCCAGCCCCAGCCGGAGGAGGAGGAGGGTGCCGCCCGGCAGAGGCGATAGCACAGACCCTCGGTTATCCCCCCCCCGCCCCTAGCCAGGATCTTCCTCTGCCTGGGCTGCAACGGGACTTGCCGGGCTGGGAGAGGCCAGGCAGGGCGTGCCAGGCTGGGAGGGAGGAAGGCTGCTGCGCGGTAAACGGGGCTGTGCCGGACCTATGAGGGGGCGGGGAGGAGGAGGAGGTGATCGGGCGGTGGGTCGTCAGCCGGGAGGTTGGACTCGCCTGCAGGTAGCTCTCCACCTCCCCCCCCCCGCAGCCCTCCACCTGTCCTGCTCCAGCAGCCATTTCTGAGCCGTGGCTGCGATCCACAAGGTAATTTAGATGGTGGTGAGGGGCGTAGTGTGGTTCCCACCAGGTTCAGCCTGGTCTGTTTCTACAAAGCCCGGACTTGGATGGCCCAGGCGAGCCAGATCTCAGAAGGCCAGCAGGGTTGCCCCCCCGCTAGTCTTTGGGGTGGGGGGAGGCCGCCAAGCCCCGCCAGGGTTGCTCCGCAAAGGCAGGCGATGGAAACCGCTCGGGACGCCTCTTGCCCCACAAACCCCACGCCTTGAGTCGACGGCACTCCCCCCCCCGCCGCCGTTCCCACGGAGTGCCAGCAGCGCCCTGCTCGGGCGACAGCGATGCCGCTGAGCTCGTCTGGCTGCACGGCTTCAGGGTTCGTGCAGTAGTCACGCTCCGTTGCTGGGGTTGGCGACGCGCTTCCGGAGCGCGCCTCGCCTGGTTTGGTCGCGGGGAGCACCGGACTCCGCTACCACCCTGCGCCGCCTTCCCTGGCTGGCTTCCCCACAGCTGGCAGTTTTGTTGCGCCCAGGTCAGGCGGCCAAAGCCGGCAGGTTGCAGAGTGGACGTTAGCGCCTCCGGCCAGGCTCGGGTTCAGCCTGGTCTGTCCCCGAGGAGGGGGAGGGGGGAGCAGGCCCCAAAACCCGCGAGGGGGCAGGCCCTGAGGGCCCCACGCAGGCTACAGGCCTGCTTGCCACCCTCATTCCTAGTCATTCCTTTATGGTTGATCTTTGTAGGATAACAGCTTTCCCTTGCAAGACTTCCTGCATATCTGAATGTATAAGTGGTGTTCTTAGGTTCGAGGGAGAAGGCTTGCATTCCTGAGTAGAACACTGAAGTGCTCTCAACCCCTCCCTTATCCATTATTGTTATCATTGTCTTTGTAGCCATCATCATGATCCAACATGTCCTTTGACAAAAACTATTGCAGCATGTTTCTTGAAGACAGCACAATATTTGTACCCAAAATGTTTACTCTAGAGTTCAGAGAATCTTCATTATTTCAGTTTGCCTTGTTTTTTTTCCAATTTGTAGTGTGTGCAAAATCAAGGACATAAACATAGACAGACATGGTCAAGGCCAGATGCCTACCAAGTTCTTGGTTTCTTTTTTATGTAATGTAGAACAGAGTATTCTCAAGGCAAAGACAACAGCCATCACTATAAAAAACAGGGCTATTCCATTTCCACTGGGCAGCTGGAACTTATACAATGTAATTCTGGAAATTCCCTGAAAATTTTCTTGTTACTGGTCCCCCCCCCCCTCCATGCAAGCAAATTATGTATCTGCCAGATTCTACAATAAGAACGTCAATTAGAAGTACCATAAAGTCCTACCAGCAAGATGCCAAGCTCTTGGCTAGTAAAAGATTCCATTGAGTTACACAAGCAGAAAACTGAGCACTCTATTTGGCTTAATGCACAACTAAATATCAGCCCAAAGAGCAACTATTGGAAAGCAAAGTCTTTGTCATCACAGAATGTATTTTAATAGGAAACTGGAGACCACCCACCCACTCACCCAAATCCACCCACTATAGGCATTCCAACTGGCCTCCAGCATACCTTTGACTCCTGCATACACACACTATTATGACCTTCACCATGTTGTAACTTGGGCAAAGACTTACCCGTACACCCTCCTGAAGCATGAATTTCAGAAGAAGCTTTAGCAGAGTCTTTGGCTGCGGTCACACATGCCAGTTGAAGCATAGGGGAAGTGAGGCCATTCCCTCCAGAGTAATTCGACCCACAGTTGCAAGATCACACCTCTCTTCATAGCTGTGGGCTCAGCCCATCACTATGTGATCAGACGCAACTGCAGGTGTGTCTTTTTCCCCCTCGTTTGTTTCCCATGTGCATAAATGAGGAATCGCACCTCAGCACCAAGGGCACCCTATGGGTATGCAATGATGCACATACTGCAAAGAGGGGGGGGAAATGGCACTGAGCCGGGATGGCCTGATCAGACCATCCCAACAACCTGCATGCACTCTTGTACAATCAGACAGGGGAAAGTTAGTCTGTGGTCTGTAGCAACCCATTTACTACTGGATTTTCTGTGGCAGAGCAGCACGGGTTGCCAACGACTGCGGTATGCTTCCCAGATGTTGCTGTCTGATCACGCCTTTTAGATCTATCGGGCATTCATGCCAATGTCGGATCTACTGGCGCGTGTGATCACAGCCTTTAGCATGTTAAGTGTGTCAGCAGCATATTGACTCACACAAGCCAAGAAGTGAAGAGCTGAGGAGCTGGTGGCAGGGGGGTGGGATTCCAGTTAAGCGACTGATCGCTTTGCCTGTGTCTTACGTTGTGTGAAGTTACACCAATAGGAGGAGATAAGACTGCAGGCCCTTTAGCCCTTGCTCATCTGAAAATATGCCTACTTTTAAAAATCTGTTGAAAATGCGGCGGGGGGGGGGGGCAGTTTCAAAGCTTCTGGAAATTGTTGGTTAGAAGAGTCAGCATGGTATAGTGGTTAAAAGCAGCTGACTCTAATCTAAAGAAATGGGTTTGATTCCCCATTCCTCCACATGAAGCCTGCTGGGTGACCTTGGGCCAGTCACAGTTCTCTCCGAACTATCTCAGCCCCACCTACCTCACAGGGTGCCTGTTGTGGGGAGAGGAAGGGAAGGAGACTGTAAGCCACTTTGAGACTCCTTAAGGTAGAGAAAAGCAAGGTATACAACTCAGCTCTTCTTCTTCTTCCATTAGAAAGCAAAACACAAAAGCAACAAACGTATGCCTTTATTACAGTCCAGGAATGTTCACGATGAGATAAGCAAACAAACAAATAAACAAACCCTCCTGAAGCCGAGTTAGAAAAATCTTCAGCGATTTCACCTACTTTGTATCTGAAGTAAATGTTTCTGTTATCGCCTTTGGAAAACACCTGTTCATCCAGTTATCAAGGAACACTTTCTGCCTTTTTTAAAATGAAGCATTGTGTATCCCGTACGTAAACATGTAACATTGGAATCATTTCACATAGAATACCCTTGTATTCAGAGTGAAGTATAGCAAGGCTTCCCATATTACATTTAAATTCACAGGAGTATTATTTGCAGAACCTAAAAACACAAGATGAAAACAGCTGCTAGACAGTTTCCACACTTGTGATTCACCAGTAACATTTTTTTGGTTTAGCCTTAATGCCAAACTATTGACTTAACCTTTCACCCTGACCCTTCGTTCCCTATGTATTCAACGTAGTAATGTCCAAAAGATAATCAATATATGCTGGCTTCTTCTGCTACTGAAAATGTTTAAAAAATGATAGCTCTGTGTCATTTTTTATGTCCCACCACAGATCCACCTACATTATTTACTCTATAACTTGGAAATCACCAAGCCATAACATTGTATTTTGATGCCTTTGTGGTTTGCCAAGAATCCACCATTACAACATCTACATGTCTAAAGCAAGAAGGCAGACAGTACCTACACAGAGTGTTTTCAAATTTTTGGCCTCAGAATAACTTGAACTAACTTGAAAAAGGTGGTCATGCATTTTCCCATCATGTTGCGATAAGTTATTCAAAAATTTCTTTCCAACCCAAAGCAAACAAAGGATGCAGCAATCCCACAAGGGAACATACCCTATAGAGAAATGCAGCTGCTATGTTGTCAACAGATGACAGCTGCCTGAAACCCCTTAGGAAGTTTATGCAAGAAGTTGTGGCCAGAAAGGAAGAACAGTGTTTCCAAAATCAACCAGAGCTTTGAGGGCATTGGTTACTAAAGCAAAAGCTGATCAGATCTCTGAAACAAATTACCCACTGAAAAATGAGTTCTGTGGACTTCAGATTTCTGACAGAGTTCAAGAGTTTCCACTTTCTTCATTTTGAAGGAATGACTAAAAGTTCATTGTGGGGGATTTTGCATATCCTTCCGCACCAATCCTGTTGACCCTGCAATTCTTCAGTTTTCTCTGCGGCTTTCTAAGGAACCAATATGTTTGGTGCAGTTGGATGTCTGGGGATCATCTGTGTCAAATCCTGAAATTACATGAGAGCAAAACAAGGTCCCCCCACTCCACCAGTGGGCAGTCTTTGGAAAATTAGGAAGAATGGATGTGGCAGCTTTCCATCACTGTTTGGTATTCATATTGCATCTGAACATACATTCCAGTTAGCAATGTAAGATTTTCACATATTCACTAGTTTGATTCAAACTTTGATGATTTGATTGGTGTTTTTTTAAAAGATGAGGTACAAAAATGCAGTTGCCAAATATATATAATTTCCACAAAACTGACGGACAAAATATTAAAAAACCTATTCTTCAGAATTTTGTAATTAAGTGTTTTTTTCTTACCTGATTGTTATTGACTGACCATTCTGTTCTGCTGATAACTCAGAATGATTGTCCAAAAGTTGCTGAATGGTGGTAAGAGCTCCAGCCAGGAAGAATTTGATGGTTTGGAAATATTTGATTTAAAGTCAGCTTAGAACTTTCTGTCCTCCAAATCAGTTCTCGCCAGCAGCAAATGATCACACTTTCCCTCCTGAATCTTGGCCCACAACTGCTAAATTTTCTTTGATGTCTGTGATAAGAGAAATTTTGGCTTCACTATCCACCGTGCTTCTAAAATTATTTGAACAGCATAGACATAAAAGTGGCTTTTTTTCTAACCTGCTGTATGCTGATTAATCAGAATGACCCGCTAATATTTACTCAATTGTTATAAAACAGAAAATAATAACTAGAGTGTTCAGGAAGAGAAAGGATTAATTCCACCATTGGAAAATGCTGGTTTAAAGGAAAGCAGTTTGCCGTCAGCTTGGAATTTAAAATACATTCTTTTTTCCAATGATTTAACCATTAAGAATGAAACAGCTGATGAACTGATGAACTTGGAGACATTACAATCAATTGGAAAGTGCTCAGTGCTAAAAATGGTGAGCATAAAATAAGCATAAAATAGTCAACTAAATTTTGCCATAATCTGAACCCTTTTTTTTGGGGAAAGAGTTGAACCTGGGTTCCTTGAACATTAAAGAACTCTGCATTCCTTTATTTGTATTTAAAAATGGTGGGGGAAATGGTAGGCAGCACAGGTAAAAATGGAAGCTGCTTGTCTAATTTCACTCTACAATATGGATATAAGAGTAAGAAATAGACCAGTACAATACACTACTTTTGTTTAATTATCAAAAGGAGGGCCTCACTTGTGAGAACTTTCTAAGATCACCAAGAAAAGCTTTCTCCTTATCTTTCAAAGGCAGCATTTCCCTTGCCTATCAAGATAATGCATTTTTATGTAAGGAGCTTGTTCCAAGTTTCTTTTGCCTTCCTCCAACTGAGACACCAGCTTTGTCCCTCTGCCAAATGGCAGCAGATGTTTGGGGCCTTGCACTTAGGTTGTTGCTGGGTATAGCTGAAACAAAAAGGTTGCTGACATGAACAAAATTATTTCATGCTTTCACACTGGAGCCATAAAATGCCTGGATTTGGTTGCTCTACCCAGAGGCATGGTGAGAGGACATCTTCCCAGATGAGATCCAAAGCACCACAAGCAGGCTGGAGGTTGCAGAAAAGGTCATTCTCCATACCTTCCTCCTGGTGCAACTCACTGAGAATTGTGTCCCTAGAAGTTGGGGGAACCCTGATGAACAGCATGGGATAAATTGGGGGTCTGTAGTGAGGCTACCAAAAATTGTTCTCCCTCCTATACCCAGTAGCATACTTTTCTGTAGTCCCGAGTGCCATTATGCCTGCAGAAGAGTTCCTATGGATTCAACCCACATTTCTGAGGACTATTTCAAACGTAATGACCCTCCCTGATAATATGCAATGTCTTCTTGACAGCACCAGTACAACTAAGAATGTGTCCCCTTTAGGAGCTTGCACAGAGAGAACTGGGCTGAAAAATGCTGTGTGGCACTCCGTAACATAAGACACAGTGGAGGGAGGGCTCAAGCCTTATTTCCTTTCTCCTGCATGCTCCATTTTCATTTATTTTTTAAAACAACACAGAGTCTCCACCCCACACACACACACACTTGCTGATTGATCCCAGGAACAGAAGAACAACTCACATGCTAATGTTGTCACATCCCTTCTGTGCACACACACACACACACACCCGTGCAAAGGAGAGTGGTAAAGTCATCTAAGCCAGTGGCCACCGGCACATTCTTTAGCAAAGAATCTAATGTAAGAGAACATGAACAGAAATCTTCCTCTTCCACTCAGAGTTGGGATATCACAGGTGATCCATTATCAAATAAAGTTGTGATTCTAAATGATACATCAATCAAATAAGAAGGGGTTGGATCCTGACAGTTTTCCCGCTGCTAAAAATATAAACAGGGATCCCTCTGTACCACCCAAAAAGGGTAGGCTAGGAATCATGTGGTCTGAATGAACAAAAGCCGTTTGGGATGGGGCTGTAGTAAGGAGGAGAACTGGGTGAGATTGAAAAAGGTGGCTGTCTCTAATCCAAGAGCTCTTCATGGAATTGATTCTGCTTTGAATTTGGCTGCACATTGTGGTCTTGTTAAATACTGGATTCCATGGATGGACTGACCCCAAGCCTAGTGATCAGCTCTCCTTTATTAGTGATTCAGCAAGAACAAAAAGCCAAAAGCCCTGTTTAAATAGCATGCAACTCCACCCACTTCCCCAAACAACTACCAGTGATAGGCCATTGTCAGACCCATTACTTCCTCAATGGCCACTTCCAGAATCCTGGTGGGCTATTGTTCTATAGCTCCAAGCTCAGCCAGTCTCTGGTAGAAACAGTCCTGGAATGTTCCAGTCCCAATACATAACAGGTCTATTAGCCCCAGCACAGATTTTCCCTCCATACCCACCACCTGGTTCTTCACAACCTGCTTGGGTATGATTACTGTAGTTAATGTTGACTTCAGTCTAAGAAACCACTGAATGGTGTTTTTCATATGATATTGTATCCATTAGGTTTGCCAGCTCTGTGTTACAAAATACCTGGAGATTTTGGTGGTGCAGCCTGAGGAGGGTGAGTTTGGGGAGGGGAGGGACTGCAATGTGGCATAGAGTCTACCTTCCAAAGTGGCCATTTTCTCCAGGTGACCTGATCTCTGTCACCTGGAGATCAGTTGTAACAGCAGCAGATCTCTACCCACTGCTGGGAGGTTGGCACTGGCAACCCTATGTATCCACAGAAGGAGCTGCAATATCTTGTGGGCTTGGCATAAGGTGAGTATAACTGTTCCAAGCTCAGCAGAGCAAGAGGAGAGCAAAGAGACCTACCCTTTTGAAGCAGAAGTTAGGTTTGCACAGTGAAAATTAATGGTAATGTGTTGCCATGCCTTGTTTGTTTGGCTTATATAGGGTAAGATGGATAGAAAGATAAGAACATAAGAAGAGCCCTGCTGGATCAGACCAATGGTCCATCTAGTCCAGTCTCCCATCTCACACAGTGGCCAACCAGTTCCTCTGGAGTGCCAACAACAGGGCCTAGAGGCCGAGGCCTTCCCCTGATGTTGCCTCCTGGCTTTAGGATTCAGAAGTTAACTTCCTCAGTCACCACAGCTAGTAGCCATTGATAGACTTATCGGCCATGATTCTATCTAATCCCCTTTTAAAACTGTTTATTCCTGTGGCCATCACTACATCCTCTGGCAGCGAATTCCACATTTTAATCACTCTCTGTGTAAAGAAGTTTTTCCTTTTGTCCATCCTGAATCTTCTGCCCCTCCACCTCGTCGGATGCCCTCAAGTTCTACTGTTTTGGGAGAGAGAGAAAAATGATGGACCAGAAGTAAAACAAATACATGTGTGCATTTGTTTTGCTGTGATTTTGTCTTGTCAATTGCCACAAAGTCTACATTTATATTTAGTGACTCATGCCATTATTTGGAGGCTGTCCTGTCTCATATAGCAGCTAACCAGTTCCTCTGGAGGGCCAACAACAGGGCATGGAGGCTGAGACCTTCCCCTGATGTTGCCTCCTTGCTTTAGGATTCAGAGGTTAACTGCCTCTGCATTTGGAGGCTCCCCTCAGTCACCACGGCTAGTGGCCATTGATAGACTTATCGGCCATGAATCTATCTAATCCCCTTTTAAATTTATATTAAGTGACTCATGCCATTCTTTGGAGGTAGGTTTGCAAATGTCTAGAAGAAAATATGATAAGTTGCCTGATAATATGGTCGGTAACCTGGAGGTAAAGCAGAATTGTACCAGTTCAAATGTTTGTTCCAACTTTAGGAGTTCTGCTATGTGCTGCTTGGAATGTCTTCCCTATTTATCTCAGTGGAAGCAGCCAAATTTGCACCCTTTTGCCTTCCCTTGTGCAGATTATCAGCTCCCTCCACGGAAAGGAGTGGGGACACCCACACACTCTGTGTTGTCAACTGTGCAAGTAGGTCCTTGGATCAGGACAAATGCATGCACAAACCCAACACCTACCAACATAAACCCTCATTTTCTCTTCCTAGAGAATGAAAGAAAACTACCAAAAAGTGAAGAAAATTTCTTGTGTAGCAGCACGCTGATGATCTAAAATGTTCCAGCTTAGACATCTTGCTGCACTCGCCCGCAAGCCTCTGCATTTAATTGGGAACAGAAAGGCCTTGTGGTTTGGTTAAGGGGAGGGGATGAGCTGCTATATGTGGCAAAGTGAAGAAATTCAAAAGAAAAGGGAAAAATTCCATGAGAAGCTGTTTATGAACATGTTAAGCGTATGTGTGCTTGCATGCATGTTCAGCATTTGCAGAACCCTATTTCCTTTTATTTTTTATTTTCCTATCTTCCAAGTTCTTCAAGTGGTGAAAACATTAAAAATGCACTTAATATTTTAATCCTACAAAAATTAAATAAAAGTTCTTGATCTTTCAACAAAAAACAATACTTCCTTGAGCAAGATGCCTCTGGATTTCAAGGATCAGAAAGAACAAAACATTAGAACACGTATATAAAACCTGAGTAAACGATAAGGTTCTAAAGCCCTTCATCTGCATATTAATATTTTAAATAACCTTTTTCAAAGAGAACGTTAGCACCTCTCCATCTAATTCTATCTACCTTACCCCACACCACAAATCCAACTGAATTACATGGTCCCAACCCTTTCCACCCATCATGATGGAAAGTTTAACCAGAGTCACCCAAATCCTTTAGCTCCGACATAGGTGCGAATGCCTGATGTGATCAGGGTGCGATCAGACAGTAACATCTGGGAAGTGTCCCGCAGTCATCGGCAACCCGTGCTGCTCTGCCACAGAAGCGGAGTTAAAAGACACCGGGGAAAGTCTGGCTCTAATAGGTCCCGACAGGCCACAGACAGACTTTCCCCTGTTTGATCGCGCAAGCATGCTCTCATGCTGTTGGGATGGTCTGATTATCATTCCATCTCAGCTCGGTGCCGGGTTTCCCTCCCCCCTCTTTGCAGTATGTGCATCATCGCATACTCCATAGGGGGCCCTCAGTGTGGAGGTGTGATTCCTCGTTTTTGCACATGGGAAACAAATGGCCAAAAAAGAAGGACTCATCTGCAGTTGTGTCTGATCACACAATGTCGGGCTACGGGCTACGTCTGATGCTACAAAGGGAGGTGTGATCTCACAACTGTGTGTCAAATTCCTCTGGAGGGAATAGCCTCACTTCCCCTCCACTTCAACTGGTGCATGTGACCACAGCCTAAGGCATGTGTGGCTGTGGCCAGGTTCACTTTCTACAGGAAATGTTGCAGTTGGTAGACTAGCATTAGTTAATAAAAGATATTCCATGCAACACAATGTTGAATCTAGTCTAGAAGTACCCTGAAGATGAGCACCCTATCTTTCAGGGGGAGTGTAAGCCATCCAACCCTTCATTCTCAGGTAAGCCTTAGTCCCTGTCGATAGCACTTCAGTCTTGCCTATATTAAGTTTCAAGTTATTAAAGCCATCATGCAGTCCTTCCCTCCTTGTTTCTACCTCCATGGTCTCCTTGAATTTTGATACTGGCTTTGGTAGCTAGTAGAACCTTTCACTGTCCACAAGAGTTTAGGTCACTGGGGGGGGGGTTTGGCTACAGCTGATGCCTGACCAGACTCATCACATTATGCCCCAACCTGATGGAACATGTTCCCACCCAAGATCAGGGCCCTGCGGGACCTATTACAGCTCTGCAGGGCCAGGAAAGGAGAGCTGTTCCGCCAGGCTTTTGGTTGAGGTGACAGATTTTCAACCATTCTGACCTCCCCTGTTCATGGCCCCTTCCCAGTGCCCTGCTGCTTTAGATAACACACATACAACAGATACCGTGCACAGATGAATTATAACCTATTATAAATAACTTTATATATTTTGAAAAATATTATTACAATAATTTC
>NW_015168705.1:0-2187 GCF_001447785.1 Gekko japonicus
TCCGCAACGGGCATTATTTCTAGTCAAGTTATAAAAAAGATAAGTTCCCTTTCCACTAACGTTGTACTATTCCATAGAATTTATAATATCTATAGACTTGACGAACAGCAAATAATTTAATACATAGTAAATTATAAAGAGCTCTGATCCGGATGGCCCAGGCTACTTTGATCTCATAAAGAACCTGGAAGCGAAGCATGGTCATCCCTGGTAAGTACTTAGATGGGAGACCACTGAGGAAGTCCAGGGTTTCTATGGAAAGGCAGACAATGGCAAATAACCTGTGTTTGTCTCTTGCCTTGGAAACCCTATGCAGTCACCATATGTCAGCTACAACTTGATGGCACCTTCCACCACCAAATTATAAAGAAGGCAGCATCTTTTGCATACAGTGAAGTGCCTTAGCACCAAAAAGAAGCTTAGGAGAAATCTCTGCAGTGCAAAACCAAAAGATTATGCTGTAGAATGTAAACTCTGGCTGGCTCATGAAGCACTGCTCAGTCCTCTGGCTGTTTCAAACAGTAACATAAGTTTATTGGGGGAGGGGGGACTAGACATTCATTCATCCCAACTCGCAACTCCCCATTCCTTGCTCTTCCTGTCCTGTCTTTCTGTGACTGAGGATATTCCCTTAAAGTGACAGGCACACTTCCTAAACCAAGAGTCCGCAACATTTTTGAGACTGCAGGCACGTTTGGAGGTACGGCACGTGGAGGCAGGTGCAACCCCCGAATGGCTGCCAGGGGAGCCACACGCAGACTCAGAGGAAGTCAAAATGCAGGGGGAAAGAGGGTAATCTTAAAAGTTCAGTGGGTAAGAAGAATGAAGCAGAATAAAACCAACACTGTGGTGGTAGGTGCCATCGAAGCAACATTATTTTAATCTGTACGGCCAATCAGAAGAGGCCCAACCCACTTCCTGAAAACACTTGGTGGGCACCAGGTAAGGTGTTGGCAGGCACCATGTCACTCAACAGTCATCACATTGGAGACCCCTGTTCTAAACCCTTTCCTGGCACTGCTCCTTGGATTGTATTAATATCATATGTAGTCGAACTGCATCGTCACTTCCCACAATGCCGATAGGTGGGAGTCCAGCATAGCTTAAATGCATGTCACTGCTTTGAGGGCTGCACAGATTGGACGTGCTGGCCAAGCACATCTAATATACAGAAAAGCACTTAGTAGGGCAGGCAGTATGCAATATTTCATCTGGAATGTTTTTGAAGAGTTTGGCTCGAGACGGACCTGTACCATATAGGAGCTCAGCTTGGGAACTGTTCCAATAGCGGAAAGGTCTTAAGTAGCTGGAACAAGAGTATGGATGGAAAAGTACAGCTACCAGCCTGCCTGCCATTATCTTGAGATGTTATGTCCTCATCACAAGAAAATAAAGCCTTGAGAGGAAATTCACACACAGATCATTTCTCAAAGCAGAGAGTCTGACCTCACTCGCCAGTGCTGTTCCCTGGAAGGCAGGAGACCTGGGTGCTATTGAGCTGGCGGCTGTCCACCACTAACGAATACTTTGTGGTATCCACAACAGCTGACATTTCATCCTCACTGCTGACAAGAGAGTATATCAAGCCCCATCATTAGCTATCCCCTGATCTACTAGGGTTCATTAAAACTAAAGAGGCTGGGCTTATTCTCCTCCTCCAAAAGTCTCCTGGTAGAAGAGTTAAAGAGACATAGCAAGCCTTGCTTCCAACTAGAGAGGGAACTTGTGCAGTACAAGCAGCACAAGACCTGCAGGGTAGGGTTGAGACCCATGGTTAAATCCAGCCATTACAATTAGGCTCTTACAACGAACAGGCCAAGCTACGTCCTTCCAGATCCAGAAATACACTAAAAACTGGCAGGCAACTAGACAGGGTAGAATGGAGGGGTAAAGATACCATCTCACGGCTTCCTGAATGCCTTCCCATATCTTCCATCTAAAGGGAGGGATCTGTGGGGGGAAGTTTCAGTAACTGGTTGTTCCTTAGGCAAATGTTTGCTTCTGGTGAGAAAGGGCTCTTTTTGTAGCAGGAACTCCTTTGCATATTAAGTGACACACCCCTAATGTAGCCAATCCTCCAAGAGCTTACAGTAGCCCCTGTAAGAAGAGCTCTGTAAGCTCTTGGAGGATTGGCTACATTAGGGGTGTGTGGCCTAATATGCAAAGGAGTTCCTGCTACAAAAAGAG
>NW_015168705.1:2381-35825 GCF_001447785.1 Gekko japonicus
CGACATCTTTTTTTATTGTTTATTTTCAATAAAGTTCTTAAAATGCGCTCCAGAGAAACAAAACTTTTTCTTGTTTTATTTCAAATACATCAAAGGAAAACACCACTATTCGCTCAGTCCATTCCCCCCCTCCTTTTCTTTTTCGCTTGTGCAGTTAGAGGATTAATCTCCTCGTCTTTTTCACTGGGGGGGGAAAGCGGTTTTAGTTCTTTTTCTCTGCATTTTGACAACTCACAGTTAAGCCGATCTTTTCTTTTCCATTTTTTTCGGATGATCGCTTTAGCACTCGGTGACGTCTGGTGGCTCCGCTAAACCCCGTGAAACGGGGTCGCTCACGCAGCAAGGTCCATTGGGGCAGGGCATGGCGGGCGCCTCGATCTCCGACCTCTCGGCCGAAAGAGAGACTCCCCCCTAGTGCGCCCTAAAGCGCCCCGGATCCGAGCTCCTCTCTTCCTGAGGAGCTCGTTCGGGTCTCCGCTCACGTGGATTCCCTCCTCCACCGCGGGCAGGCGAGACGCCCTCGGGAGCGACCCGAGGATGCGTCCGCCATTCACGGGAGCCAGACCGGAAGCCAGCACCGCACTGTTAAACGACTGTTCAGTTAGGGTTGCCAGCCTCCAGGTGGCAGCTGGAGATCTTCTGGGATTACAACTGATCTCTAGGCGACAGAGATCAATTCACCTGGAGAAAATGGATGCTTTGGAAGTTGGACTCTATGGCATTATACCCCACTGAAGTGCCTCCGCTCCCCAAACCCCTCCCTCCTCAGGCGGCACTCCCCAAGTCTCCGGGTATTTCCAAACCTGGAGCTGGCAACCCTACTGTTCAGGCAACTCCTAGAATACTGAGGGATGGATACTACATTACCAGTCCAAGTAAAACCATTCATGAATAAGAAGGGAAGAAGAAGAGTAGGTTTTTATACCCTGCTTTTCTCTACCGTCAGGGCTATTTTTGGGCACAACAGGCACCTTAATAAGAAGCAAAAGGTGGGTGTGGCTGGATGACCAAACTTCTGGTAACATGGGGGTGTGGCCTAATATGCCAGTGAGTTCTGCTATCAGGGGTGTGGCCTAATAGGCTAATGAGTTTCTGCTGTTGGGTGTGGCCTATTATGCTAATTAGTTCCTGCTGGGCTTTTTCTACAAAAAAAGCCCTGTCTACCGTGATTGCCTCCTCCCAACACAACAGGCACCTTGTGAGGTAGGTGGGTTTAAGGGAGTTCTGAGAGAACTGTGACTGTCCCACTCAAGTCTATCTACCCCAAGTGCAGCACACTGTAGACACACATTGATCTTGTGAATCAGCCTAATAAATGGTTGGGGATGAATGCTGGGATCCTCTTTTTACCATGAACCTTTAAACTTTTTCCCCCCTTTGCTATCTCCGTTCAACATACCCTGGCACCCAGTCTCCCAGCCCTCACGTCAACATTGCTAACAACATAAAAGGAGCTCCTACTATATGAAGTTCGTAGGAATGCATCCACAAATGAATGCACAATCGGAAATAAATTCAACCACAGCTACAGATATTCAGGATTGTGAGAGTTAAAGAATATTTCACAAGGGTCGTGGACTTGACAACACACAGTATCAACATAAATCTTCCCCAAAAGGGAGGAAACACCATATTAAACAAGCAGACCCCAAGTAACAAAAGTTTAAAAAAATAGGAATCTTCTTCTTGGCTTTTTTTTTTTTTTAATGTTGTGGAGCCTTAGTGTTCTGGCAGAAAGTCCAAGTGTGGAATTCCTGCAGAATTACGTATTAAATCCACAAGCTTAACTGAGAGAGGTCACTGAGAAGAATATTGTTATGCAGAATACCAAGAGGATTAAAAAAACAAGCAGCCACCTGGGGGCTGAGTTTGTAGTTTGGATTTAAAAAAAAATTGTTCTAGCTTGCTAAAGAAGGGGAGCTTTTTAATGCTTTCACCTTAAAATGTATTAAAGTAATTGATAAGGAAATATTAAGAAGTGTTGGACTGAGTTCAAAGAAGTGTTAGGTACAATGTTTCTTAACTTCTACAGTCCTGTTTGTTTTTTTTAATTTCACTTTTGCACAGATTGGTTAAGACTGAGTCACAGCAATACATGAAACCAGACTCTGAACTCATTTTGATTTCATATATTGATGTGAATCACTCTTAACCAATCTGTGAACAGTAAAAATTTGGGCTGTTTTAAAAAAAATAATCCAAGAACAGCTCTGCCAACATAGGTTTTGGCTTGTAAAATTGCTATCAGCCTGTTCAGTTTTATTAACAAATCTACTTTTTGTTGTTCAGTTGCACAGTTGAGTCCGACTCTCCGCGACCCCATGGACCAGATTATGCCAGGCCTTCCTGTCTTCCGCCGTCCTCTGACGTTTGCTCAATTTCATGTTCGTTGCATCTATGACACTGTCTAACCATCTCATCCTTTGCCGTCCCTGTCTTCTTTGACCTTCAATCTATCCCAGCATCAGGGTCTTCTCCAGTGAGTGCTCCCTTCTCATTTGGTGGCCAAAGTATTTGAGCTTCAGTTTCATTATCTGGCCTTCCAGGGAACAGTCAGGGTTGATTTCTTTGAGGATTGACTGATTTGTTCTTCTTGCAGTCCAAGGGACTCTCAAGAGTCTCCTCCAGCACCATAGTTCAAAAGAATCTATTCTTCGGCGCTCGGCCTTCCTTATAGTCCAACTCTCACAGCCATACATGACTACTGGGAATACCATTGCTTTGACCATGCGGACTTTTGTTGGCAGGGTGATGTCTCTACTTTTTATCATGCTGTTTAGGTTCGCCATCACTTTCCTCCCAAGGAAATCTTTTAATTTCATGGCTGCTGTCACAGTCTGCGGTGATCTGGGATCCCAGGAACGTGAAGTCTGTCACTACTTCCACGACTTCCCCTTCTATTTGCCAAGGAGTGATGGGGCCGGATGCCATGATCTTAGTTTTTTTGATGTTGAGCTTCAAGCCCACTTTTGCGCTCTCCTCTTTTACCCTGAGCAAGAGGCTCTTTAGGTCCTCTTCACTTTCTGCCATTAGAGTGGTATCGTCTGCATATCTGAGGTTGTTGATCTTTTCCCCAGCAATCTTAATTCCCGCTTGTGATTCATCCAGGCCAGCATTTCGCATGATGTACTCTGCATATATATTAAATAAGCAAGGCGACAATATACATCCTTGTCGTACTCCTTTTCCTATGCTAAACCAATCAGTTGTTCCATATCCGGTTCTAACTGTCGCTTCTTGGCCCTTATACAGGTTTCTCAAGAGACATGTGAGGTGGTCTGGTACTCCCATCTCTTTAAGGACCTGCCATAGTTTGTTGTGATCCACACAGTCAAAAGCTTTAGCATAGTAGTTCTATGAGGTGTTGTATGTCTTCATAGAACCGGTCCACTTCAGCTTCTTCTGCGTCAGTGGTTGGGGCATAGACTTGGATTACTGTGATGTTGAATGGTTTGCCTTGGAATTGGACCGAAATCATTCTGTCATTTTTGAGATTGTATCCCAGTACTGCCTTTTGCACTCTCTTGTTGACTATAAAGGGCACTCCATTTTTTCTATGAGATTCCTGGCCACAGTAGTAGATATAATGGTCTTCTGAGTTAAATTCTCCCATTCCTGTCCACTTTAGTTCACTGATTCCTAAGATATCGATGTTCAGTTTTGCCATCTCATTTTTGACCACGTCAAGCTTACCTGGATTCATAGATCTTACATTCCAGGTTCCTATGCAGTATCTACTGGTTCCTGTTTAAATACTAGTACCAACCCATTAACTAAGAACCTATGGCATTTCCTCTTTGGTGCCCTCTCATTAGTATAATCTCTTTTGCTCTTGTTGCAGTTTGGGAACCCATCCACAATGATTCCTTTTATTTATGCCACAATCCTGAGTTTATTTGCTTGGAAAGGTTCCATTGAAAATAATGGGAATAGTTAGGAACTAGTTTGGTGTAGTGGTTAAGTGTGTGGACTCTAATCTGGGAGAACCGGGTTTGATTCCCCACTCTTCTACTTGCACCTGCTGGATGACCTTGGGCAAGCCATAGTTCTGATAAGAGCTGTCCTTGAAAAAAGAGCAGTTTCTGTCAGAGCTCTCTCAGCCCCACCTACCTCACAGGATGTCTGTTGTGGGGTGGGGAGGGGAAGGGAAAGGAGTTTGTAAGCCGCTCTGAGACTCCTTTGGGTAATGAAGGGTGGGGTATAAATCCAATCTCTTCTTCTTCTTCTTCTAGTTAGGACCAGGCAATTTGATTCAGAGTGCAACCCCAAACTGTTGCACTGCAATCCTAAATAGGGTTACCCTCTTCTAAATCCATTGAAGTCAGTGCAGCACAGTGTAACTCTGTTTAGGATAGCACTGTTTGGCCCCAGTGTTAAGAACACTTTCCTGAGAGTAAGCTCCACTGAATAAATTGGACTCCCTTATGATAGGCTTGTTTCTGAAGTAGGGTTGTCAGCTTCTAGGTGGACTCTGGGGATTTCCTGGAATACCACCTGATTCCCTAAATAGGGTTACCCTCTTCTAAATCCATTGAAGTCAGTGCAGCACAGTGTAACTCTGTTTAGGATAGCACTGTTTGGCCCCAGTGTTAAGAACACTTTCCTGAGAGTAAGCTCCACTGAATAAATTGGACTCCCTTATGATAGGCTTGTTTCTGAAGTAGGGTTGTCAGCTTCTAGGTGGACTCTGGAGATTTCCTGGAATTACAACTGATCTCCAGACTACAGAGATCAGTTCTCCTGGATCAATTGAGTCCTTTAGAGTGTAGACTGTATGACATTATACCCCAGTGAGGTCCTTCCCCTCCCCTAGAGTTGCCAGGTCCCCTTGTTGCACTGGCGGGGGGATTTAGGGGGTGTTCCGAGATCTCCCCAATATGATGATATCACTCGGAAGTGATGTCATCATGTCAGCGATGTTAGGGGGTGACACTCTAGTTATTGGGCAAAACTCTATGGTAAACTGGCTTCAAACCAGAGTTTTGCCCTCAAACCAGAGTGTCACTGTGCGATGCCCCCATTGTGATGATGTCACTTCTGGGTGACATCCTCATGTTGGGGATGTCACACAATGATGTCACTGTTTTGGGGTGGGGTTTTCCCTGCCAATCAATTGGCCAGCAGCAGGCAGAAGCCCTGAAAACCAGGGAAACCCCTGCCCAGACCTGGGGACAGGCAACCCTCCCAACCCTGCCCTCTCCAAGTTCCACCCACAAATCTCCAGGAATTTCCCAACTCAGAGATGGCAATCTTATCCTTAAGACTCTCATCCTAGTTCTCTGCCTCAGCATGAATTTATACTGCATTCTTTCAATATGTTACTGTGAGTAACAGCCTTTTGAGGAACATTAGGCTGAACGATTTAAACCCATGTAATGATATCGAGTGGAAGCCGTTTTGAGGCCATGGTTCTTCTTGCCCC
This sequence comes from Gekko japonicus, assembly GCF_001447785.1. Lineage (NCBI taxonomy): Eukaryota > Metazoa > Chordata > Lepidosauria > Squamata > Gekkonidae > Gekko > Gekko japonicus. The sequence goes on from NW_015168705.1 coordinate 7,804, forward strand.
CCCTCCACACCAGTCAAAGGGACATGGAACATTCCCTGAAATTACCATTTTGCAAGGTGAATGAATTGGTGAAAAAAAATCAGCATAAAAATAGCTAAACTGGCCCTGACCTGGATAGCCCAAGCAAGCCCAATCTTGTCAGATATTGGCAGCTAAGCAGGGTCAGCTCTGGCAAGTACTTGAATGGGAGACCTCCTTGAAATACCAGAGGTTGGAGTCGGGGGCAGACCTTATTCAGCCACCTCTGAATATCCTCCAGGCCTCCAGTAGGGGCAAGTCACCAGAGATTTCCATGACTTCAAGGTGCACACACACTCACACACACATACACATACATGGACATATAAAAATACCAAAAAAATGCTAAACTGAAGCCATTGTACAGTGCAGCACTGCTGTGATATTTTGAAACATTAGTAGAAGTGTTGAGCTGGAAGGGCCAAAAGGATGTCTATTTCAACGTCTTGCCAAATGAAAGAGCCACCTGCTCTCTCACCAGCTCCCCAGGGATCCATCCACAAAGTCTAAACCACAAGGTGCAAGAAGAAGAGGGGGGGGGGAAGCATTTCACAGTTGCTCCTAGAGCAACTGCCTACAGAGCAGTCCTGCCTCACCAACCTTTTGGAGTTCTTTGAGAAAGTAAACAAGCACGAAGACAACAGTGACCTGGTAGACATCATACACTTGGACTTTCAAAAGGCCTTTGACAAGGTTCCTCACCAAAGACTCTGAGTCAACTTAGCAGTCATGGGATAAGAGGACTAACACTGGCTAAATAACAGGAAGCAAAGAGTGGGAATAAATGGACAGTTCTCACAGTGGGAAGTAAGCAGTGGGGTCCCACAAGGATCAGTACTGGGGCCAGTGCTATTTAACTTGTTCATAAATGATCTGGAACTAGGGGTGAGTACTGTACTGGGCAGGTTTGCAGATGACACAAAATTATTCAGGTTGGTGAAAATTAAGGCTGACTGTGAAGAGCTCCAGGAGGTTCTTCGTAAATTGGGTCAGTAGGTGACAATGTAGCAGATCAAGTTCAGTGTTGGTAAGTAAGGTGATGCACATTGGGACAAAAAAAAATCCCAACTTCAATAGGCTAATGGGGGTATGAAGTTGCTGAGATCTTGGGGTTGTAGTTGATAGCTTAATGAAAGTGTCAACCCAGGGTGCTGCAGTGGTGAAAAGGGCAAACTCTGTGTTGGGGATTATTAGGAAAGGGATTGAAAGTACAATGGCTGATATTATAATGCCCCTGTATGGATCTATGGTGTGGCCTCATTTGGAATACTATGTACAGTTCTGGTGTGTACAGGACAGAGCTGTGTACAGGACAGAACTGTGTATCTCAAAAAGGACACTACAGAGTTTGAAAAAGGCCAGAAGAAAGGCAACTAAGATGATTAGAGTTGGAGCACCTTCACTGTGAGGAAAGGCTGAAGAGTCTGGGACTTTTCAGTTTAGAAAAGAGAGGACTAAGGGGGGAACACGACAGAGGTTTATAAAGTTATGCATGGGATGGAGAGTTGACAAAGAGAACTTATTTTCCCTCTACCAAAACATTTTTGTTATATAAATGACAATAAACGATAGTTGTCGTTTCAGACACAAAGAAAACACAAATTAGGTATGAAAATACAGAAATACAGGAAGGAGAATATGGTGGTCAAGAAAAGGTGATCTAAGCCTGGTCACATACCTGCAGCACAAATGCAAGCCACATAAAATATGATGCAGTCTTTCAGATCTCATGCAGTGGAAACACTGCAGAACTTCAATTTATGGATTCCGTTGCTTGATAGTCAAATGCAAAAAGAAACTGATTTTCTAAATGAAATTCACTGTTAATAAACTCACACAGAGATAATTCTCACATACCCCAAATCTACCTGTAGGACTGAAGAATAAAGCAACTTACTCCAAATAGCCTTTTTTGGAGGTAGGTTAATGGGGGTATGAACTTGCTGAGATCTTGGGGTTGTAGTCAATAGCTTAATGAAAGTGTCAATCCAGTGTGCTGCAGTGGTGAAAAGGGCAAACTCTGTGTTGGGGATTATTAGGAAAGGGATTGAAAGTACAATGGCTGATATTATAATGCCCCTGTATGGATCTATGGTGTGGCCTCATTTGGAATACTGTGTACAGTTCTGGTGTGTACAGGACAGAGCTGTGTACAGGACAGAACTGTGTATCCCAAAAAGGACATTACAGAGTTTGAGAAAGGCCAGAAGAAAGGCAACCAAGTGATTAGAGGGTTGGAGCACCTTCCCCATGAGGAAAGGCTAAAGAGTCTGGGACTTTTCAGTTTAGAAAAGAGAGGACATGACAGAGGTTTATAAAGTTATGCATGGGGTGGAGGGAGCTGACAGAGAACTTATTTTCCCTCTACCAAAACATTTTTCTTATATAAATGACAATAAACGATAGTTGTCATTTCAGACACAGAGAAAACATACAGGCGGAGTTGAGGCGACACGAGACGCAGTACGGCAGGAGCCTAAGGGCCGGAAGCCGGAAGTTGCAGTCAGAAGCGGTCACGCTTCGGAGGAGCCCACCAGAAGCCTGCCGGAGGTAGTCGCCAGCCAGCCTGAGGTGCCGGGAACAGCATCCGAAGCCCGCCCGGGAAATCAGCAAAGAAGAGAGAACGCGCCGCTTGGGTGTTGGTAGGTGGCCCCTCCCCCTTCGAATTTGTGGCCCTAGGTTAGGATAACAACTACATAAGTAGTATATTTGTAAACCGCTCTGAGACCCCCTAGGGGGTCAAGGGCGGTATATAAATCGAATTGTAAAGTAAAAGTAAAGTAAAATTAGGTATGAAAATACAAAAATAGCAGTTCTCCATAGTTTGATTGGCAGCTCTTGGAGCCAACCATGGCACTCCCATTCTGCTTTATGGGAGCAGATTGTGTGTGTGTGTGTGTGTGCGCGTGTGTGCGCACACATACATGCACCACACCCTGATTCAGCTGCTTTCATTTTGCAGCAGGAAGACTGGAGTTAGTCATTGTGTGAGAGTGAGTTAGGAAGACTTGTTTGTTGCGTGGCTGATTTTAGGAGAGGCTAGAGCTGAGCTTTCCTGGGGGCACCTGCTTTGGGGGGCTATAACTCAGACATCTGCAATACAATATTTGCCAAACTTGGAGGGCAGGTGGAGGAAAGCCTGCTGAAGACTCCCTGTGAGTTTGGCATTTTTAACTCACAAGGGGGCAGTTCTATCACCTCCCGAACTCACAAACCGAATGAACCATGAACTGGTTAGGGAAATCAGAAAAGTTTGTGAAAGTTTGTGGTTCGTTTAATCAAATGAACCACAAACCACCATTTCCCTGGTTTGTGGCCATCCCTAAATCCACATAGGTTCCAGTGTGTAGAAAGAATTCTAGCATACACTGGCAGTCTAATGGAGGCAAGTAAGGGGCAATGCTTCTGTCCCCTCTGCTTCTGTGAACAAAACAGCCCTGGTGGGGAGGGTTCCATGTGCTCATAAGATTTCTGCTTCAGCAAATCCCTGGATCAGAGCATTATAAAATGGACACAGAAGTACTCCCTTTTTAGGTGCTCTTTAAAGATTTTTCTAATGATGTTGTGGGAGCCTCTTTACCATGAACAGCTGGAAAGCATTTAAATGGCTTCCCCACAAGTGGAAGTTGTATGTGTCGGTCTTTCCCACAGAACTAGTGCTAATGGGTGCTGATTCATGATGAAGACACACACAGGACTGGTCCTGCCCAGGTAGTTGGGAGGGTGATTTAAACAAAATGTGCAGAAGCTATAAACCGATAAGTGCCTCTCCTTGCCAACTGGGAAAATACCCAAAGGGCACAGGAATGAAAGTTATAATTCATGAAATCTTACCTTAAGCCATTCTGACAAGCCAGTTACTTCTCTTGCTCACAAAGGCTGTGCTAATTTGAGAACAACTCTTACTGAACAGACTGGGATTTACTTTCTAGTAAATATTCATAGATTTGGGATGCCCTCTTCTGTGCCAAAGTGAATACACTCCCTTTGCATGCAACTGAAATCTCTTTATTGGCAATTTTAAGGAAGGCAATTACAAAGAAATAACGTTGAGATTCTTCTTAATGAGAAAGAAATGGAATCTTTATTTTATGGCAAAGCTTGCGCATTGTATATATGCAATAAAGTTATAGGGGTTCTCATAGGAGCTTTTAAAGCTTGGAATGGCTGGGAAGTTTTATTGGATTTTCCTCTTGTGTTTTTGGTTGCTGTTCATAATTGGACTTTGGAAATTAAAAACCAATTTCAGTTACTCTTTCAATTTACCTTTAGTGTTTTAGATATAGAGCTTGACGATAATTAAACCAAATCACAAAATGAAAAGTATGGCATTATCTCGTTAAATAATTGGATGGGTTAGGCCTCAAGATTTTCTGAAACAATACTTGTGAAATTATACACTGTCAAGTGCATTATTCCCCCACCCCATTATATCCTGTATGCTGGGAGAAAAGCAGACTAGAAATAGTTTAAATAATATTATAGAGTTGCTAATAGGGCTGCCAACCTCCAGGTAGGACCTGGAGATCTCCCACTATTACAATTAGGCAACCGGCGGGGGGGGGATCCTTGGTCCTTTCTGGGGTCTTCTGCCACGCAGGCAAAGCAAGCACAGTGCAATGGCATCACTCAGAAGTGATGTCATCACATCGCTGATGTCGGGGGGGGGATGCTCTAGTTTTTAGGCAAAACTCTATGATTTGTAGCTGATTTTACCATAGAGTTTTGCCCAAAAACTAGAGCTTTGCCACATTGGGAAGGATACAAAATAATACAATTGCAGGCAAATTTGCTAATTTTGCACAAGCAGTCAGAGCCAGCTCAAGTTTTTATGTGCCATCATGCAGGTAGCTACCAGAGGGCTCCTTCCATTCCCATTTTGTGCTTCGGCATGTGAAAACGACTCTGTGGCATAGTCACAGCCTTACCGTGGCAGAACCAGAGCCAGCCTCAAAACACCTGCCTAATGGTGCCCATGCAGTTCCCCACCCAAGGTCAAATAATAGCTCTCTCCCAGGCTGTTTTGCTCAAGGAAATGACACAGGGGAAGATCGAAGCCCCAGCCCCCACACTGAGATTCTGATCTGAATCAGGCCCCTGTGGTGCTGTAAGGGGGCCAATCTCCAGGTGGGGTCTGCAGATCTCCTGGAATTACACCGGATCATCTCCAGACTATAAGAGATCCCTAACCCAGGAGAAAATGGTCATTTTGGAGAGTGGAGGGTTATACCCCATTGAGATCCCTTCCCAGGCTCCACCCCCAAATTTCCAGGAATTTCCCAACCCAGTGTCAGCAACCCTAGTTGCTTTGGACCTTAGTTCTCAATAGCTGCTGTCTGACTATGGCATTATGAGAACTGGGTCAGGGAATCCAGACCTAACTCATGGCAAAAGCTCACATCTCATTTGGCCCCGGGGGCAAAGACCTGCAGGGCAAACATGGTCACTTCCGAGCAGCACCTCTTGCCGCACCAGCAAGGTGGGATATAAATTGAAATAAATAAATAAATAAATAAATTTTCTATTCTCATGTCTATAGATCACACCAATCATTGCTCCTGTAATTTTTTCTCTCTGTTCATGGATATTCATGGCATAAAGCACAATTTTGATTTTTTTTTCCCCCCTGAGCTCTTTGGAAGAAGGGTGGGGGCTTCATCATGTGCCCCGCCCCCGTACCTCACCCAGGGGAACTGCGATCCCCCGCGATTCCCCCCAAAATGACCTCTGGGGTCAGGGAATCCAGACCTAACTCATGGCAAAAGCTCACATCTCGTTTGGCCCCAGGGGCAAAGACCTGCAGGGCAAACACGGTCACTTCCGAGCAGCACCTCTTGCTGCACCAGCAAGGTGGGATATAAATTGAAATAAATAAATAAATAAATAAATTTTCTATTCTCATGTCTATAGATCACACCAATCATTGCTCCTGTAATTTTTTCTCTCTGTTCATGGATATTCATGGCATAAAGCACAATTTTGATTTTTTTTTCCCCCCTGAGCTCTTTGGAAGAAGGGTGGAATAATATTAAAAATAATCACATCAAATGCACAGAAAATACTGCTTTTGTTCACATTATTCTTAAACAGATCCAAGAGACTGCCCTAAACCCTTGCTAAGAATTTGCTCACTCCCTACAGAAACCAGTAAAGGCACCCAGTCTTTTAGGGAGCACAAGCAGCTTGTTAGACTGTGGGGGAGAAATCGTGTTGTTACCTTAAATGTGCAACTACCGAGACTAGTATTTGAACTGTCTTCCTCTGGAAAGATGCACAGACATAACCAATAAAAGGCAAACAGAAAGATGACGGGGAAAGTCAGTTTACTCTGAATAAACAGTTCCCTTTTTTGCACATTTCAGCCATGTGCATGACATGCGCCTTTAAGTTATTCTACATACCACACTTGGCCAGGTATCTCAAGGCTTCCAAGTGGCCACTCTCAGCTGCCACAAATAGAGAGGTGATCCCATAGCAATTTGCAGATTCAACCTTGGCACCTCCTTTGATCAAAAGATCTATTATTTCCAAGTCATTCCGGCCAACGGCTTCATGAAGAGCAGTCCATCCCCGATTGCATCGGTGGTTTGCATCAGCATTGTACTGCAGCAATATCTGTACAGCATCAATATTTTTGCGTTCGCAGGCTTTGAAGACAAAAAAAGGGAGCAGGAGTGGAAGTTAGGATGTGTCTCAAAAACATTTCAGTTGGGATCAGTTCACTAAGAAGGGGCCCATGGGGTACAGTATGGTTCATGTTATCAGACAGGCATCACCATAGGGTATTGCTTTCAAATGGCTGATAGCCAGTGCACTATATGGGCTAGAGTGTTGGACTAGGAGTGGGGCAACCTAGGCCCACAACCCCCACTCTGCCGTGAAGCTTGCTGGGCAACCAAGGGTGAATCATACTTTCTCAGCCTAATGTACCTCAAACTATTGTTCTGAGGGTGAAATGAGGAGAACCATGTATATCAGTAAGGTCCAAACTAGATAATATGGAGGCCCAAATTCGCCCCAGGGACACACATCCATTTTGCAGAGTGAGTTCCCACTGGGAAAGTCCTTTTAACAGTGCTGTGGAGCCCCAATTCTTTTTGGGGCCATTGCAGAATGGGGAGAAGAGAGTCTTCTGCCTTCTCCTACACTGTTTTTCCAACCCAAAACAGTGCTGGCAAATAATCCACCCTTGGTGCCATTTATGGGTCAGGAAAAAAAAGGGGGGGAGGCAGAACCACTCCTCCTGTGCACCATGGGGGTCCTGATCAGTATCAGGCTCCCACAGTACTGTCAGACTTCCCTCATGGGAATTCACTGTACAAAATAGAGGTGCATTCCTGGCGTGACCTTGGGCTACTTTCACATCTAGTCTGGCCTAAAGAGCAGGATAAAAATTAGGCAGATAACACAGAATCCATAGATCATATTTTGCTTTTGCGATGTAAAATAGTTTCTACCCTATTTTCCTCACACACATTGCTTGCTGATGCAAAATAAATGTCTGTAAGCCGCCCTGAGCTGGCCTAGGCCAGGAGGGCAGCATAAAAATCTAACTAACAAATAAATAAATAAATGTGCAAGCATATGGAGGCACTTCACAAATTACAGAATATAATACTGTAGCATTGCGTAGCATAATGCAGTAATTTTCTTCTTACATTCAGTCTGGAATGCTACACACATTACAATATTTTTTTTTATTTTAAACTAAAACTGGAAGTCTTCAATCTACAAGCTGCACAGGAGGGAACACATGAAGAAGGACTGCATAAGCCCAAGGATTTCTGAGACTGGTTCCCTGTTTGGACAGATGAGTACAATGAGACAAGGCAATCTAAAATCAAGTGACAGCATTCTAAATCCCACTGCAGTCACTGGGCTGAGTAAGGTGTAATGGTTGCACTGATGGTTATTTAGCACCCATTCTTCCTGGTGTTGGCTCACAACCTGTGGTCAAGAGACTTACCTTTATAGAGTGGGGTCTCTCTAGCCTTATTTGCAATGTCAGGTTCTGCTCCGGCCTGCAGCAAAAAATGCACACACTCAAGGTGCCCTTTGTTTGTTGCTAAGTAGAGTGGTGTTTCCTCCTGGAGCGTCCGCTGATCGATTGTCCCAGGGTACGCTAGAGAAAGGATTGGGTCACATTAGTAAAGCACACAGTCAGCTCCAGCGGCAAATATTTGCCAGTTATCTGTGATAAATGTTGCTACAAACTCAAATCCTTACATGGTGAGACCTGACTTCCTAATATATGAGAGTACCCAAGAGATAAAGGTTTACCTAAGAGAGTACCTAAGAGATAAAGGTTTACCTGGGGAGCGGTGGCACAGAGGATTTATCCTCTGGTTAACATCCGAACTGAACAGAGTTGCTGTCAGTTCTAGCCCACGCTGGTGTGAGCTACCAGCCTTGTTCCCAGCTCGCTGTCCATCCAGTGGTTCGAAAGCTTCGGCAAGTAGATAAAATGGGTACCACTCCTTAGAGAGGGTGGGCACACTAAACCCCGGTAGGGGAGGTGTTAGCCAGCGAATGGAATGTCCAGCTCGGAAGCTCGGAGGCCTGGAAAAAAGGCCTCTTCGGCATCAAGAGGCCTGTCATGGGCCAATCCGGCCAGGCGGTGGCAGTGCGGCGCTATGACTCAAAAGCAGCCCAGGAGGAACTAACGTCATCAAGCCAAGCCAAAATGAATGCCCGGAACATGACTGAAGCCTACAGCTGAACAAAATCCCCATCAGCTGCAAACATGTGCGATTTAAAAGAATTATATGTCAAATATTTGCCAGTTATCTGTGATAAATGTTGCTACAAACTCAAATCCTTACATGGTGAGACTTGACTTCCTAATATATGAGAGTACCTAAGAGATAACGGTTTACTCAGAATCCTACTGAGACCTATTCAGTGGGGCTTATTCCCACTTCCCTGGAAGTAACTGATCAGGCTTTAAGATGAAGAAGCCAAAAGACAATTGCAAGAATAAGTAAAACGCTAAATGGAGCTTACTTCCAAATAAATATATAGTAAGATCTTGTCTATGGGAACAGATGTCGTTTGGTTTTTATTTACGGGGAACATAGGATTATATGAAGCACCAGAGTTCCCATTCTGCTTGCAGATAATCACAGAAAAGGTGTTACAGAGCAGCGTCTAACTGTGGTAGCAGCCCCAGAAAACTTTGAGAAAACTACGAGGTTTCTTAAAACTCCCCAAAGAATAGCTCTCATTTTTTTAATCCCAAGATTTTTGGTCTCTTGCTTATAATGTGTGATCTAACAGAGAGAAAATATAAGAACCACTGAAAACATTACATGTGAGTAATATTTTAGTCTGTCCTTGAACCTTGAAAAAGTGGTTTCCAGGGGCTCCAAGTGAAATGTTTATTTGCATAAACTAGATTGATTGATTGTTTCACAATGTAATAGGACCTAATATGTTATGTCGAGAGACATAATGGTAAAAGCATAATCTAGCATCGCTCATTATGCGGATTGTAAATACTGACCAATGGTGTGCCTTCTGGAGGGAATGTTTTTGATTGGACATATCTCTTGATTATGATTGGTTGTAATGTACCTAATATGATTGGATACTGTAAGTATTGTGGGTGTGGCTATCTCAGCCAGAATTGTATATAAGTTGCTGTTTTGCCTATTGAATTTTCTAGCTGGTCTAGTCCTAGCAGGTCTAACCTGTTATGCTGTTCTCACTGTTCCTGAGCTGAAATAAAGCTGAATCACTTGTTGAACTGTTACTCTGAGTTAAGTGTCATACTTAACATAATAGTATGGTTGTCAGGTCCCCCCTGGCCACCAGTGGGGAGTGGGGGAGTAGGGTTGCCAGTTCCAGGTTGGGAAACTCCTGGAGATTTGAGGAAGGTCCCTGGGAAGAACAGAGACCTCAGTAGGGTACAATGACATAGAGTCCACCCTCCAAAGCATCCATTTTCTCCAGGTGAACTGATCTCTGTAGTCTGGAGATGAGCTATAATTCCAGGAGATCCCAAGGTCCCACCTGGAGGTTGGCATCCCTACCTAATGGGTTTATCTGTGTCTAGAGAGGATCTGGTGTTTTTTACCCTGTGCACAATGTTCCTTTTCTGGTACTTGCATTTCTGGAGCAGTTTCAAGCAGCCATTTTGTCCATAATAAGCAGCTTCATGGAGTGGTAGCCATCCATCTTTGTTAGGTTCTGAAAGGTTTCTTCCTGACTTTATCATGGCAAGCAGGGTCTCTTCATCTCCTTCCCTAATCGCTGATACAATAGGATCCGGCACTCTTTAAAACAAAGTTGCAAATGGGTTACTTTCTGCGGAATTGCCTCTGACACTTGTAATAATATCATAACATTTCCCCAGAAATAACCAGAACAGAGGGCACTCGCATTAAATCAGAGTTCAGCAACCTTTGACACCTAAAGAGCCAACCAATGCCAAAATTCAGAGCAAGACATCAACAAAGAGAAAGACCATTTGGATCACTGTAAATGTGCCACTTAACTTTAGTGGTAATTGACAGGCTGTTTAAACTTCTGCAGCCCAAACAATGGTAGTTGCAAGTACTTCATCAGGAAGTGGCACACATGGTTCTCACAATGAGTAATAAATATATACAGGAGTACTGTCATTGGTTTTAGTGCACTGGCATAAATCTGTGCATGGTTTGCCTCTTGGATTACCAGCAACGGTTCACCACTATCATTTCCCTTTTTGTAAAGGATTTCTAAGCAGCCTTGTAGCTCCACAAACATTTTTGCCTGCCATTTGAGTTGCCAAATTTCCACTGGGAGAGGGGGTGGCTAGCATCCAGACACACTGATGTCACTTCCAGTGTGTCTAGAAGTGACATCAGCATGTCACTGGAAATGCTCTAGCATTCAGTCAAAACTCTATGGTTAAACCATTGACCTTTGGCCAAATGGTAGAGCACTGCAAGGGCTACCCTTGAAAACACTTCAGAGACTGCACATGGTCCATAATGCAGCAGTCAAAATATCATGGTGTTGTAGCTCACAGGCAGGCAGTGGTGTAGGGCAAGCAGTCTGAAATATATGGTCAGGGTCCAGTTCAAGGGTCAAGCACCAGGTCAGAATGTCAGCACAGAGCAGGTTAATGGGCAATCAAAAGGCAGAGTCTAGCAGGCCAAAAACTGTAGTCAGAGGCAGTCTGAGAAGTCACAGAGTTCAGTTCAAGAGTCATCAGAATACAAGGCAGGTTCAGATGTCATGATTAGAAGTAAAGCAACTTGTTACTTCCACACCTAACAGCCTCCCTTGGCTGGTATTTATAGGCACATGCCTGAGGGTCATGCTTGCAGCCAGCTGCTCGGGAGTAATCCTGCAACTACTCAAGCAGCTGGCAAGCACTTTGTCCTGCAACTACTCAACCAGGAGGCAAGCACTTTGTCATCTCTCCTGTAGTTCTGCTGATAGCCTCTGTCTGCAGTGCTCCAAGGGTGTGGGTGATACTGGAGAGCTGGGAACAATTAACTTCGTTTCACCTGTTGAATCAGGGCTGGAAGGTGTTGGTGGCTCTGCACCAGCTGTTGGCTGTGAATCTTGACAAGCCTGCAGTTTGTCTTCCTGCTTGCTGGCTTTCTGCTGACTCAGAGCTAGCTACATGAGGCTCCTCCTTTCCTGAGGAGTCCTCACTGAGCCCTGGCTGACCCGCAGCACCTGGTCAGCTCATATTACTCTAATTTTGCAGCGGCTGCACTGGCTACCAATTAGTCTCTGGATCCAATTCAAGGTGTTGCTGTTTACCTTTAAAGCCCTTAACATTTTGGGACTCTCATACCTACAGAACCACCTCTTCCATTACAACCCCCATGTGCTCTTCAGTCAACTTCTAGGGGCCTCTTGCAGGTGCCTGGTCCCAGGATGCCTTGCTTAGCTGTCACCAGAGGAGGGTCCTCCTCAGTTGTGGCTTCTAACCCTGTGATGATGCTCATGCCCTGCCAGACTTGTTTAGTTTCTACAGGGCATTCAAGGCCAAATTGTTTAGGTTGGCCTTTGGAGTGTAATCCAGATGCTTTTTGAGGGGTTGTTAGTGGTATGGTGCCGGCCACATATGTTAATAGTTTTAACATTTTAATGCTAGTATTTTATATATGTTATCTGCTTTAATGTTGTTAACTTATTTATATGGTCTTAATGTTGAAAGTCGCCGTAAGACAGTTCGAGTGAGTGGCGAGTGGTGACTAGAACACTGAATGAATGAATGAATGAATGAATGAATGAATGAATGAATGTGCTGACTTCACTTAAGGTTACACTGGAAATGACATCAGTACATTGTCAGCAATGTCATAACATCACCAGTGAGGGCCCCCCGCAGCATGCTGGCAACAGCAAGCTGGCAACCCTACTGCCATTCCCTTGACAAACTAGCATCCCACCCATCCACCCTCCAAAACAACCACTTTTGATTTTCTTTTTTCAAAGAGCCATATTTGTTTTCCTACTGAGCCATATTCGGCTCTAAAACCACAGGATGCAGACTCGTGTATTTACTGAATCTGGCAATGTTCAGTGTGTCCTGACTACAGTGGAGTCCAGTATGCCAGTTCAACCTATTGGGCTCATCATTCACTTGCAGAGGCTTTTGACACTTGATTCCCTATGCGTAAGAAATCCCTAAGAAATGAAAGCAGAATTTCTTGCCAAATTATAGGGAAAGCAGGAAATGACAAAAATTTCACATGGAAATATTTTACGGCAGGGGCGTTGGTTTATTTGATAAGAAAGAAGGAACGGAATTGGGCCTTAAAATACCAGAATTGAATTAAAAAATTTAAAATGTAATAATAAAAAGTAAATATAATAAATAAAAAGTGAGCTCTCTCAAAAGACGCATGTAGCCTTTACAAAAATGCAGTTGTCAAATCCATTTAGTCTGAAGTAGAAATACCTACCACTGGATCCAAAGAGCTACTTTAGTTACACTTAAGATTTTGAGTTCCGGGAACTTGTGAGATTAAAAAAAAACCCAACAACAACAAATGCCCATGGCTCAAATTAACATTAATATGGTCAGGTCTGTATGCTGTTTTGAAACAGGATCTGGTCTGTCTAAATAAATCACTAGACAAGCATCCTGTTTCCTCTCCCCTGGAAGGTAATTTCAGTGCAATCACAAATCCTAAAAGAACATAGCTACTTTACATGGGATTAGAGAGGTTGCTTTAAGGTTCAAGAGTCCTTAGGACAAAGGGGAGTAGGGTGAACGAGATGTTAAAGGGGCTGAGAGAAGGGAGAAAGTTAGTACAGTTTCCCACAGGCAGTTACATGAATTCCTCATCATGAAGTGCATAGTACCCCCCACCCACCCCACACATAAAAGCAACCAGCTGTGCTTGGTCAGGCCAAGCAGACAACAACAACAACAACAGAAATTCAACAGAAGTAAAGAGAGGAACATGGGGGGGGGGACTTACTCTGGCTGAGGTTTTTTGAAGAGGGTGCCATCGTATCTCCGCCAGACCCCACTAGGTGACCCTGAGCTGGAAGTCTGAGTCTGGCCTCCGGACTGTGCAGCGTGCCTGAGGTGATGACAGCACGAATGAAACAGAGAGAAATACTCTGAATAAGAAAAGCGAGTCATCATAGGATCCTTTAAGGGAGGTCCCGGAGACCCCTAAGGAGAGACACAGCCAGGGCCTCTGGGGCTTGAAACAAAGGCAGATGGCCCCGGCTCGCTCTGGCCCTGCTCTCAGCTGCTCTCTGGATTATTTTTGTCCTTCTGAGGAAGTGTTAGGGGATTCAAATGACCAAATAAGACAACAGGAATCCCACCATCACCACACAGAATGAGGAAAAGGGGCTTGGAGGCGTTCTTCACCTCACAGAGAAGAAATGTGGAGAAGTATTGTCATGAAACGGCTGACAGAACAAAGTCTGCAGAGGACGTGTATGAATAAGGAGACCAGTGAAGGTATCATCTCTGAACCTGTGAAATTTCCCAGGCTCGCTTTGAAGTTCTGACTTCCATCAGATATATGATTTCCGTCACAGTTTTGCAATGATGGGAGAAGCTTGATGGAATTCTCCCTTTTTGTGCAACTGAAAAAAGACTGTTGATGCCCCTCCACACTTTTAGCTGTTTTTGTGGCCTGCCTCTAGCTTGAGTATTATTTTACAGTTTGTGTTTTTATGGCTCATGTAATGGGTTTGCTGTATTTTTCCTTTGTGAGCTGCCTCAAGCAGGTCTCTGGAGAGGCGGCACATACATTTCCCAAGGAGATACACAGACAGGAGGGTACCTCTTGGCTTTTCTAAGATCAACAATCAAAACAGGGACAGATGATAGAGTGCTGCATAGGGTTGCCAGCCTCCAGGTGAGACCTGGAAAACCCCAGAATTACAACTATCTCCAGATTACAGAGATCAATTCCCCTGGAGAAAATGGCTGCTTTGGAAGGTGGACTTTATGGCATTATGTCCCACAGTGGTCCCCCCCCCCCAAACTCCACCCTCTCCAGGCTCCAACCCAATATCTCCAGGAATTCCCCAAACCAGAGCTGGCAACCATATCTGATGCAAAATCTCCATAGGGTCCCATTTATTTATTTATTACAGTATTTGACACCTTACATAAAAGCAGAAAAACTCAGTACAGCTATATTGCTACATATTTTTTTAGGTTTTAGCTAGAGTTACCAGATGTCCTCTTTTTAGAGAGCGTGTCCTCTTTTTTTGGTGCCCACCCTCTTTTGTGCTCTTTTTAAAATAACTGATGAAAATGTCCTCTTTTTGGGTTGGGAGGCTGAGCCAGTTTTGCCATATAGTCCCCTAGTGGAGGCAAACTTCAGCTTAAACATTAGGGGTATTTAAAATGAGATTTGTCATAGTGATCAGTTGTTTGAAGTAGTCAGTCAGGAAATATGTCCTCTTTTTTGCTTTTTGAAGGCCCCAGTCACACGTGCCGGAAAACACGGGGGGAAGGGGAGATGCGGCTATTTGCGGCGGCGCAATTAGCCATGCGACAACGCGATCAGCCGTGTCGGCGGCAACCCACGGTTCTGGCCCTTGGCGTGTGCGCAGCAATGAAGACGGACGGAGGGAAAAGCTGTCCCGGCGTGATCACACCAAGGGAGTCTGGAGGCAGCCCATGGTAAACCGTTTGCTACTACCTTCGAGGAGGTATTTTTTTATTGCACATTTTCAGCGGCATGCCACAGGTTGGCCAGGGGTGCACTCCACTTGCCAGATGTTGTGGTGTGATCATGCCCGGAAAATCCACCATCCAGTCGTGGCTCTCCCATGGCAAATTCGCCATGTGAATGGGGCCGAAATATGCTAACCCTATTTTAGCCCTATCAGATGCAAGAGGTTCCCCCCTTGGCCTTGACTGCAGCAACACTAGAGAGAGTTGCTAATGCTGTACAGTTTTGCTTCAGGGCCAGGTTACTTGTTTTATTGACAGTGCAGTCCTAAACAGAGTTACATCTTCTAAATCCACTGAAGGCAGTGGCCTTAGAAGAGTGTGACTTTTTAGGATTGCCCTGGAATTGTTGTGTTTTACAACCCTGTTGACTCCCCACAGCTACAGAAACCAAAATACAATGGCTTGCTGCCATGTCTTAGATCACATACTGTTCCCAGTTTTGCAATGGTAAAGGCATAATAACTAATTTCAAAGTGATCAAGTTTACCCTGTTCAGTGGAGATTTCTCCTGAGGAGGTTTCAGACATCCACAACACCACTGCTGATGATCCAGAGTAATGGGATACTGTTTGTAACTTAACATGGATGGCAAGCTAGGGGAGGGTTGCATAAACCTGACACTCACTCAGAGTATTGGGCAAGAACATTTAAATGGCTTCTAAATGCCCTCTTCTTGTTATGCTCCAAATAAACTGAAGATATGTTACATGAACTGATTTCCGAAACTGTGGTAAACATATTTCTTGACAGAGAAAAAGATACTTGCAATGCAAAACTAAGGCCCCTGCCACACGGCAGGGAAAACACGAGGCGAAGCCGCGCCAAAAAAGAAACGCCACGGCGGGATCCCATGGATCCCGTTAGCTGCGCGCCGTTGCTCCCTGGCACGATCAGATGCCGGGGAGGAAGAGGTGAGTGGGAGGGGGAGGCTGCCGAACTGCACATGCTCGAGCATGCACAGTTCGGCCGGGGGCCGGGATGTGCCGGCACAAGGATGCGCCGGCCGATCCCATGGCCGGCTTGAGGCGCTTCAACCGGAAGAACCACCCAGGTTAGGTGGTTCTTTTTGGTGCGGGTTTTCGGCCGGGAGAGACGGATCGGAGACGGGCAGGCAACGATTCCCAGATGTTGCCGTGGGATCGTGCCCGTTTGATCTGCCCCCGTTCTGTCTCGCTCCCGGACCAAAACCCCTCGTATGAACAGGGCCTAATTTAAGTGATATTGAGACAAGTGTTCAAATGTAGGTGTGAAGAACTTTTCCAATAAGTGTCTCAGAGCTCACCTGAAGATTAATTAGGGTTAGAGAAACTCAGAGCAACACGTATGATTTCCCAGGTAGTCTCAAAATGGCAAAAAATCTCCATTGCGTATTTACTTAGCTTCAGAGACCATCATACCGGGAAGTTCCTAGAGATTTGGGGATGGAGCTTGGGAAGGGTGGAGTTTAAGGAAAGGGGGGATCGTCCTCCAAAGCATCCATTTTCTCCGGGGGAATTTATTTCTGTATTCTGGAGATTATAGCAGTATTGTTACTTTGAATCCTAAAATATCTGCCCTTCAGCCACACCTCCTTGTTAAATTACTCGGTTTTTCTATGGAACTACCTCACCCTCTTCAGAAATAATCTTGCTACTGCTTACTTCCATTAGTATAGGATGAAAGAGAGGTACATTGAAAATCCATTCTTTCCAGGGGTTATTGACTTTCCCCCATTTCCACGGCCGGCTCCAGGTCTTTTTGTACACGAGGCGAGGCTACCTTCTGGCGCCCCCACCAATTACGGGGTTGCCAACCTCCAGGCGGGGCCTGGAAAGAAGGAAGACTTTCTTCCATGTCCTCGGTCACTTGATAGCAAAGACAGCAGCGTGGCTCCCTGGTTTCCCAACTGGATGAAAGACCCTCTGATTCCCTTGGGGGCTTGGTTTCAAGCAGCATCCATGCATCGGCTTGGGCCCCCACCCCCACTGGCTCAGAAGGCAGGCCCCAGCCGTGGCTTGGGACCCTCGGCATCCTGGAAGCGCCGGCACCATGCAGCCCCCCCTCTGGGAGCGCACACGAAGTGGATCGCTCAGGCCAAGGGGAGGTAAGGCAGGCAGGCAGGCAAGTAGGTGTGGGTGGCAACCGCAGTTGGAACAGAGAGTCCAAAGAAGCCTAGTGTGAGAACAGCAAGAGGCATCCAGAAGTTCAGGTGGGCGAGGCCTTGTAATGTAGACACACACGTGTAAACAGTTCCTTTGAAGTGGCTTCACAGCCAGGTTGGACACGTGGTCAGAGACCCCACTGGAGGTGGGAGGTCTGCCCTCAGCAAAGGGGAATCGCTTCCAGATGTCTCCCGGGCCCCAGCGACACAGGGGCATGATTCACGCCCACCTCCGTAGGACCCGATTCAGTTAGGGCACCGTCTGGGAAGGCGCACTTTGGATCCTCACCAGGATTTCTCTTCTCTGCCCGGAAGGGACAACCCCCCCCCCCAAGGCCCTTAGAAGCAGTGGCAGAAATCAAGGGCAAAAGAGACGGCATCGTTCCCCCCCCCCCCCCGAGAAGACTTTGGCTTGAGGGGGCACCCGTGCAATGAGCGCACTACACTTTTGGCGGGGGCGGGGGGGCTTTTGGCAGGGGGAGGGAGGCCTCAGTCCGGCACCCCCATGATGGCCCCACTCTAGGTGAGAGTCTAGCTCGCCTAGTGAGCGAGCCGGCCCTGCCCATTTCCCCCTCATTGTTAGCTATTTATATGCTGCTTTTCTCCCCAGTGGGGACCCAAGTAGCATACAACTAAGGTTGCCAGTCTCCAGGTGGTGGCAGGAGATCTCCCACTATTACAGAGATCAGTTCACCTGGAGAAATGGCTGCTTTGGAAGATGCTGTATGGCATTATGCCCCACTGAGTTTCCTCCCCTCACCAAACCCTGCCCCCCTCAGGCTCCACCCCCCAAATCTCCAGGTATTTCCCAACCAGGAGCTGGCAACCCTACGATACAACATAGTTTTTCTCCCCTGCTTCATTTTATCCTCACAACAACAATGCTGTGAGGAGGGTTGGTCTGAAAGAGAGTGATTGGCGTAAGGTTGCCCAGCAAGCTTCCATGACAGACTGGGGATTCAAACTTGGTCTCCCAGGTCCCAGTCCCACACTCTAACCACTATACCACACTGTCTTCACGTTCTTACTTACCTTTGCCAAGGGTAAAGGTAAAAATTCTGGCAGTAGTAAGGTTCACTGGGCGCAGCCTGCGCCTGCTCTCTGGCTGCCGTCTTTGCTGCGGTTTGCTCTGGTGACCCTTCTGTTAAGCTCTGCTCTATGGCCATCTCAATGAGCTCCTGTTCACTCATACTACTGTAGAGACTGTAGTCCTCATGGTTTATTGTCCCTGTCTGTGAACTTCGTGCCACTGTGACCTGCGTCGTCATCGTCTGCTGTCCCGTTCACAAGGAATCAGAGGAGACGGTAGAAAAGGAAAACCTAGAATACAACATGCAAATGAAGTTTAAACATCTTTTTATGATTTTGTGTACGTTCCCATTGGTATTATGCTTTCTGCCAAGGTGGGATTTGGGCACATATCTGCAGCTTTTGGTCAATGAGAAACTTGGAAATACAAGACCAGCCCCTCCTCTCTGGACAATCTTGTAGATCTATTTTACAGAAATAAAATGGAATTCCTCCCCCCCATGAGTCGTGTAATGATATATACAGGACAGAATAGTGAGTGGAGCCCAATTTAAAAATTGGTACTAGACTCATAGAAATGATACTTCAGTTCGGTCCTGTTTGAGATAAGACCTTTCTTTCCTTTACACAACAGGCCAAAATCTTTCTTTTCACCTAGGCTTGAGGGGAATTTCCATATTGTTTAATTGCTTTTATGGTCTGCCTCTAGCCTGAGGACTATTTTATGAATATCACTTAGGTTGTTCAGTGTTTATCAAGTTTTAATGGCTTTTTAATGCCTCATTTTGGTTTTGTTGTATTGTTTTAGGTCTGAGCTGCCTTGAGCAGTTCTCTGGAGACGCAGCATTTACATTTCACAGTTAAATAAATACCGAATTGACATGACTCAAAGAATTCATCGCTGTGTAGCCATTCCAGTTTCTCTGTAACTGTGTTCTGCAGGAACATTAGTGTTTTACGCTGACTGTACTATTTTAAGGCGATTTAAAAATATATATAAACCTGATTGTAAGCAGTTTTAGGGCCTGATTAAGCAAATTGCAAGCTATTGAATATTGATAGCACCATATAAATAAATAAAGGCAACTTCCTAGGTTTTTTAAAAAAACATATAGCTGGATTGCTTGTTAGTCATATGAGCCCTCTACAGAACCAACCCTGGTCCTAAACCAGTCAGCTACGTTTGATTGTACTGCATAAGACCAGACACCAGCACATCTGTGTAGTGTATTCAATAGCTGACATTGAATGCATATGTATGTGAACCATCCCATTGCCATCTCATGTTAAGCTTCAGCCTGGGCTAGGATCCTAATGTAACCAATAGGAGCACTAGCCCAGGATGTGTCATCCAATCATCTTGTAGAGCGGGATCGCTTGTGATTGGCCGTTATCTATTCAACCTGATAGGTTGTAATTTGTACAGTGGGCGTGGCTATATTAGCCGGGAATGTTTAAATACAGAGCAGCCAGTGTATGGACTTTTGATGGGTTCTGGCTGGCGATTGTTGCACCGTGTTGGAGTTGTAACGAAGCTGAAGAATAAAAACCGCATTCTTGCTGAATCACTCTCCGACTCCTTGTTAAGTTCACGACTTAACAATCTGGGTCTAGGGATCTGATGCACTCAGCCACATCTTCAGCCTAGCCCTCTGAACTATTATAATGTTTGAGGTTGTACTAAACATCACCTAAAGTGAGAACCAGTCTGGTGTCGTGGTTAAAGTGTCAGACTAGGATCTGGGAGACCCAGGTTCAAATCCCTGCTCTGCCATGAAAGCTCACTGGGTGACCTTGATTGAAGGAGAAGGATGTAAGACACTTTAGGGGCCCATTGGAGAGAAAGGCAGGATATAAATGAAGTACATAAATAAAAGGTGAAATTAGAATTTGGATGTTGGTGCTTTGACAAAATATCTGAGGAACTGCAAGGACCACAAAGGGAGTTTCAGGAAAACCAGCATTTCTCAGAAAGCTTCCACACCCTTTTAGGCTATTGCTGGAAGAGAAATTTTAGGTCCCTTCAGACACTCGAAAGCTTCTTAGATGTAGGATTTAAGCAACACGACAAAACCCAAGATTTTATCCTCTGCACATACTTATGTTCTTTCCATGTGGATGATTTGCTCTGTCTCAATTTCCCGTACAGGAGCACTCTTTTCAAGAGCATCCACACGACTACATCTTCTATTTGTGCTACTTCTCTGTTTTCTTCCCATTTTGCTGCAATCTTACCCAAAGCTGGTTTGGTACAGTCTTCTTGGGAAGCTCACTATCAACGTGTCACTGAACATCGTGTGGCTGGAAAGCTGTGTTTTTTGCCAGTTCCACTAGTAGTGGCACCTTAGCCCTCACAACCACTATTTTCCCCATCACCACTATCTATTGCTAGATCATGGCAGTGTTTATTCAAAGAAGTAAAGAAGATGTGTGTGTGTTTTAAGCTCTAAGTTTCTAGCCTCCAAGGGGCTTTCTTAAAAACGGAAACTCAGAAACTAGTAAATCGTGGCAAGAGATCATTACAAGGGTCCCCAACGTGGTGCCTGTGGGCACCATGGTGCCCACTCACACCTCTCCTGGTGGTCATCAAGTGTTTTTAGAAAGTGGGCAGAGCCAGGTGGAGCTTTTGCTCAACAAGGCTTCTAATTGGCCCCTGGACATTTGATTGGCTGGGCAGATTTTTTTAAAGTTTGCTTTGGCAGCAGCTGCCACCACAGCACAAGGGCCTTCACTGTGTGACTGAAGGTAAGCTAAAGCAGCCATTTTGTGGTTGGTTCTGCCTCTTGTGGCAGCCATTTTGTGGCTGCACCCACCATGCTCTGTCAGAATTCCAAAGGTGCCTGCAGGCTCAAAAAGGTTGGGGGGGCCTGGATTATTATAACTTTATAGCACCATCACAACCTATCAATTTCCAGTTGTTTTTTTTTTTAAAAGCCTTCTGGTGGGTGGGTGGGGGAATGACGGCCACAAGTGGCAGATCCAGGCAAAGTGCTGTGTGGACAATCTGCTTCTTCTGCCTTCACAGCAGCAATGAGAGAACTACCCTGAGAATCGCCTCTGTGTGGAATCAGCTTCACACACACACACACACACACACACACAAAGAAATTGCTGTTAATAAATGCAATTTTTTTGAGGGAGTAAACTTTTGTTGAAGGAACAAGTACAAAAACCCAGAGGGATTTTTTTCTGATGGAAGATGACAACACATTTTTATCAACAATTGCTAGGGTAGATTATTCCCAGCAGTTTGTATTATGGTTCAAGTTGCTGCGCTTTCTACAAAATTAAAAAGGGGCCTCTTGTTAGAGCTGTCACAACTCTCCCTCCCCTTTCTGAGTTGTGTCACTTTTTAAAAATACTCCGCTTGGGTCAGGTTGCAGCTGATATTTGCCAAGTATTTTGTATGACACATAAAGAAAAACAAACAGCTTACAGGAGGTCACTGTGTGAGGGAAAAGGCATTGCAAAGCAAGAACAGTCCCTTCAGTGGGGCACAGGGTGACTCGTGATGGGTTTGTGGATCAGCTCTGAAATAACTGTCTGGCTGTACTGGAAGGGAATGACCATCTGGTACCAGAGACTACACAAACACAACTTCCCATATAATTGTCAGAGGGAGCATAGTTAAGTTCACATGCCACTAGGGCTGCCAACCTCCAGGTGGGGCCTGGAGTCCTCCTGGTATTACAGGCTGATCTCCAAAGTACGAAGAGCCATTCTCCTGGAGGAAATGCCAGCTTTAGAGGGTGGACTCTATCAGCTCCCTCTCTTCACCAAATTCTGCCCTCTGCAGGCACAGTGCTCCCAAATATTCAGCAAGGTCTCAAGCAGGGGCTGGGAATTTTATATATCATCACCATGAAACTGTAAGCTTCCTTGGTGGTTAGGATTAAGAATCAAAGTTGCCTTAAAGCTTAAAGACTATCCCTTGCTTCAAGTTTTCAAAAGGTGCTATAATATTTCTTTGTAAGTCAGCAACCAAAGACAGGCTGATGCTGTGGATTTCAACTGGTGATGGTAGAAATCACGGTCCAAGTCTTAGCTGACTGTTGGCGACCCTGCTAGATATTCAAGGCAAGAGATGAACAGAGGTGCTTTGCCATTGCCTGACTCTGTGTAGCAACCCTGGACTTCCTTGGTGATCTCTGGAACCAGGGTTGACCCTGCTTAGCTTCTGAGATCTGATGAGATCAGGCTAGCCGCTGGGCCATCCAGGTCAGAACAAAGTATAACTTACCGGCATATATAACAAGTCCTGACTAGGTCCATCTGCACTAAATTCCCTTACAGTTAGTTTCCACTGATGTGTCTCTTTTGCTAAAGGCCTCTGGGGAATGGCCTTGAAGCAACAGAACCACATGCTATAAGAACCAGAGGTCATTTCGGGAGGGATTGTGGGGGATCGCAGTGGATCGCAGTTCCCCCGGGTGAGGTACGGGGGCGGGGCACATGACGAAGCCCCGCCCCCTGCTTCCGGCCGCCCCGCTTCCGGCCCTCATTCAGCCAGGAGGAGGCAGGAGAAGAGGGAGGGTAAGTTGCTTCCTCCCTGCCTCTCCCCACCCCTGCCTGCCTGGGGCCAGGGAGGGCCTTCGCGGGGCTTCCTTGCACTCCCACCGGCCTTGCAGGTCCCCCACCGGGCCGCTCATGGGGCTCGGCAGTGGAGCTGCAAGGCCAGCGGCGGCGGCCGGGACCGTTGGGGGCGGGGTGTGTGGCCTTATGACACACTTCCGGTGATGTCAGGGGGTGTGGCATATGCTAATGAGTTGGGGGGGCGGGGGGGGGGGGGGAGGGGGGGGGGGGGAGGGGGGGGGGGGGGGAGGGGGGGGGGGAACCGGCGGGATGGGGGGAAACTTACCTCCTCCTGCTGCTTCCTCCTCTGCCTGATAAGTGTGCAGCTCCCTCCCCCCCTCCCGCGAGTATTGCGGGTCCCGCCCCTTGTAATGTATACAGTTTGCTTCTAGTCTTATGTGTGCAATTGCTTTGACTTCATTACTGTTCATGTTGGGCACATGCAGGTCCCACTGATATCACTGGGGCCTGCATCTCTTTACCAGAGTAGAGAACAGAAGCTTGACACCTTGATCCAGCAGTTGTATTTGGGGCATGGGAACTCTAGCACATCTGCTCCCATTTGGAACAGTACATTAGAAGGATTAAAAGCACACACATGCACAAAGGGATGAAATGCACATATGTTCCTTTTGAGAGTACAGATTGGCAATATAGGGGTGCAAGGTATTTGCACGTATTCAAGGTCCATATATATATTCAAGAGTCATATGGATTTCTGGAGTCAGCAGAAATGAGCCTGAAGAAAGTAAAAAACTGTAAAACCATCTTCTTTGTAAGTGGTGAATTGCAGTTCTTTTAATCCTCTTCCTGGATCAGCTCCCAGTTCATTACTTTGCAAAAACCTGCTATTTATTGACCAGGATTGGGCATTGCAAGACCTGGATCTCTCCGGACATCTGACTTCAAAACAAGTAGATGAACATGCATACTTTCCAAGTGAATATTTTTAGATCCAGCCTCACGTAACACAGATCAGGAGCAGACAACTATATGTTTACTGCAATGGTTGCTGCAAACTGGTAAAGACAGCGAATGAAGCTTCCAGCTGATGAAACTTTCTGAGTAAACAAATCCCATCAGGCTACAGCTGCCTAGATACATCAGATTGCTTATGAATTTAGTTTGGCACATCACACACGCCACCATTGGTTCCTGATTCTGCTCAAACCCTTTTGATGCAGTCGGTTTTCACTCCTGCACTATTTTACACTTTCATGTATTGCTTCCATCTGTGTCATTGGTAGAATTTTGATACAGCTGCTGAAACAAGCTGAATAAAGGAAATCGTTACTTAAAATTTCTTGACCATTTCCTCTAAAAAAAAAAAATCTGTTCAGTGCCAGAAACTGTAGCTGTGGAGGATACAACTTTGCACAGGATGGCACTAAATGAGAGCAATCCTAAGCAGTTCTATGCAGACTCCTTCTTGGGTCTATTCAGTGGGGCTTACTCAGAGGAAAGTGTTCATAAAATCACACCGTTAAGCTTCCCACGTTAACATCTACCAGCATGGCATATTACATTTTGAAAGACAAGGCATAAAACATTCCATCCATATGTCTGCATATGTGAGTGGGGGGTGGAGACCCATAAACTACATGTTTATATTTTAGCAATCGAAATAAATTCTGCTCGCAAAGTCCTCTGTTTTCCAAGATACTATTATGTGTCCTATCTCTCTGTGCCTAATTCAGTGCAATGCAACATTTGGAGAGAGCAACAACTATGTATAATGTAAACATATTTCAATACATATAAAGCAAGTATAAATGCATTACCTTGTTTTTTTCTGTAGGAAAGTTTACCCAGAGTTATTTTTCTTGGTGAAACCTTAATTCAGAAAATCCCCTTGGATGCATTTCTCTCCCGTCTGTGTGTGCTGATAAACTGCAGAGCAGCTCTGAACTCTCTGGCTCTTTGAAGTCTGGAGTTTATTTCTGGATCACCCCATGATCACCGATTACAAGCCAAAATATAAGTTGCTTTGGATCTCAGATTTCCTGTGTGAAGTTTATGGCAAAGTGACTTTTACTGCTCTGGAGGCTTCTCTCGGCTGCGTGATCTGTAGAACTTCACTGTATCCAAGCATCCCTTTGTGACATTACAGAAAACTGACCCCCTTTTTTGGTTACATCATTATTTATTTACTGTCCTAGACAAGTAACCCATATATGGCCATATTGCTGAAATTTAAAGGGACAGGGGGAGGGGACTCTATTGACCTGAAATGGCTGATCTGAACAATTTCAAGGGTTTTTCTTTTTAGAACATCAACTCCATTTTAATCCCATGCTTGCTAAGAAGAGCTCAGGGCACATGCTTTGATTCCATTTTATCATCACAGCAACTTTGTGAGGTATGTCAAGGTGCTAGGTTGCGATTAGCTCAAGGTCACCCACACTCAATATAACCAGCCTCCAGGTGGGATCTGGAGTTTTCCCAGAATTACAACTGAACTCCAGATGATAGAGATCAGTTCCTCTGGAGGAAATGTCAAGCTTTAGAGAGTGTACTCTATGTAGGGAGATCAACTCCCACACAGGCCTTCTGCCTGTTGCTACTCAGTTGAGTGAGTGAGGAGGAAATGCTGGGGAAATGGGGAGGGGTTATCAGTGGAACATTAATGGCATGATGTCACTTTCAGAGCAACCCAGAAGTAACACCATTGCATCAAGCGACACTCTAGCATTGGCCCAAAACTCTATGGTTAAACAACTACAAAGTTGTTCAGGGTGGTGAAAACCAGTGAGGATTGTGAGGCACTCCAAAGGGATCTGTCAAGGATGGGCAAGTGGGCGTCAACATGGCAAATGGGGTTCAATATGGCCAAGTGCAAGGTGATGCACATTGGAGCCAAACATCCTAAATATAAATACACATTGATGGGGTCTGAACTGGCAGACTGATCAAGAGAGAGATCTTGGAGTTGTAGTCGATAACTCAGTGTGTGACTGCAATAAAGAAGGCCAATGCTATGCTGGGGATTATTAGGAAGGGTATTGAAAACATATCAGCCAATATCATAATGCCCCTATATAAATCAATGGTGCAACCTCATTTGGAATACTATGTGCAGTTCTGGTCACCACACCTTAAAAAGGATATTATAGCTCTGGAAAAAGTGCAGAAAAGGGCAACTCGGATGATAAAAAGGTTGGAATACTTTCCCTATGAGGTAAAGTTAAGGCGCTTAGGGCTCTTTAGCTTGGAGAAATGACGACTGAGGGGAGACATGATTGAGGTTTATAAGATTATGCATGGGATAGAGCAGGTAGAGAAAGAGGTACTTTCTCCCTTTCTCACAATACAAGAACCCGTGGGCACGCAATGAAATTGCTAAGTGTCTCTTATGTTCTTATGAGGGTGGGTGCAGGGTCAGCACAGATGTGACTTGTTGCTTCCATGGAGAGCCCAACTCCGAGTGGGAGCTATATAGACCTCTGGCAGTGCTTCCCTTTGGCAGTGCCACTGCTCCTGTCAGTACTCAGGACTAGGTACCTGCCTTCCCTGCCAGCGTGTATCTTGGCGGCAGGTTGCTGAGTCCCTGTAGAGCCACTCCCTCAGCTGAGCCACCCACAGAGGTGAATCAGGCAAGCTTTCTGTTTGCACCTGCACCTCATCGGCTGCTGCAGGACCAGGTACAGAGGTTACTGGCTCGGGTGCCGGCGCTGACAAGCTGTCAACTAACGAGGAGTCAGAGGGGCCGGCTTCCAGCTCTGGTGATGCCAGTGACTCTGGCCGCTCTGCCAACTCGGGCAGGGGCCCGATGCAGTTGTCATTGCCCATAACAGGATGGCATTGTACCCCACTGAGGTCCCTGTCCATTCACAAATCTACAGGCAGGAATCCCCCCAGTACTATATTATTTATTAATTTATTATTAATCAATTTACATCCTGCCCTCCCCACCGAAGCAGGCTCTGAGACGCTCCCCCAGGAAGAACTCGAACCAGTATAATACAGTGCCCTTTCGTCCCAGAGCCAAGAGAAGGTTCAGTAGGATACTGTGGTTGATAGTAACTGTGGCGAAATGGGTGCCCACCCCCAGCCCTGGGAGACTGAGGTGCCATCCTGTGGCTCGCAAGCCCCTGTTTTGGCCTTCCCACCCTGCCTGGTGGGACTATTTGTCTTTATTAACGCTGCCACCACTCACTGAATTAAGTTACCGCCTTCCTTGAGGGACAGTGAGACCCCTCTGGCTAAATCCCCACCTTGGGAAGTGGGTACCTCGCTCTTTGGGCACCCCCTGGAGAGTTGACAACCCCACAGATCTAGGCCCGTTTGTGTTCCCTAGCCTCCCTTTGCCCTTGGTAACATGTAGAGCGGGGAGGACTATGTGGTTAAGGCACACCAGGCTTTTTAAACTCAAAAAAGGAAGATTTATTTAACTATGGCCGCGGTCACACGGAGCATTAGGCACGCAAGAGGGATGGAAGAGTAGCGGAGTTTCCGAGCACGATCTCACCACAACATCTGGGGAGCGTAGAGCTCCCGTGGCTGATCCGTGGCGACCGTCGGAAGAAGCGCAGTAAAAAACTAGTACCTCCGAGGTACTAGCTTCCGGGAACTGCGCAGCAAGGGCGCGCGCCTGATCGTGTCCCTGCTGGGCTTCCGTGGCATCCGGCGCCCGCCGGGTGGTTCCCCCCCCCATGCCCCCGAAGCGCTCAACAGCGCATGCGCACAAAGGTGCCCGGCATCGTTAGGGACGAGGGAGGGCCACGGGGGGGCTGCGATGGGGGTGTGCGGAGGCGGCCAGGCAGAGAGGGCCGCGTGTCCCGGGGGGAGGAAGGGAGGGCAGGCGGGATGCTGGTGGGGAGGGGGGACCTGGCAGGTTACTCTCCCCCTTCCCTCCCCTCCTTGCAAGCGGCCCATGGACCCTGCCCAGGGTGGGCTGTGCACGGCCCTCCCAGAGGGGGCAGCTCCTTCCGTCCCCTTCCCATCGGCTCTTGCTGGAGGTGCGGATGCTCGTGTGATCGGCACCTCCACCTAATCCACGGGACCTCGCCGAAACCTCGCCGGGACGTCTGATCCCGCTGCCGCGAGGTATGTTGCCCCGGTGCAAATAGCCACGCTCCCTCCCCGCAGTTTCCCGCCCGTGTG
>NW_015168705.1:36853-44568 GCF_001447785.1 Gekko japonicus
TAATTTAATTTAATTTTTTTTATTTTTTTTATTTATATCCTGCCCTCCCTACAAGCAGGCTCAGTTGCAGAGCTCCCCCCGGCCCCCGGTCCAAAACAGTCCAGAGGCACCTTTAAGACCAAGTTTTATTCAGGTGCAAGCTCTCCCTCCTCTGCGAGGACAGATCTGCATGTCCCCCCTCCCCCAATAGCTAGCAATCCAAAACAGTCCAGTGGAGCCTGAGCAGTGGGTGTTGCCTTCTGACACACCTCCGGTGATGTCAGGGGGTGTGGCCTATGCAAATACATTATGCTAATGAGTTATGCTAATGAGCTCCTGCACCTCTTTTTCTATGAAATGACCCCTGATTACAACTGATCACCAGATGACAGAGATCAGCTCACCTGGAGAAAATGTATAAATATATAATGGTAACACAGTGAAAGCAGGTTTGATACAAAATCACAGCACTAAGGCTGTTACACTGTGTAAAAAAAATTAACATGTAAAGTCCTAAAGATAATTTAATTCAAAATTTGTAATATAAATAACTAACATCAAATACATTCATACATATTTTGATATGGTCCACATAGGACTCCTTAAATCAGTTTAACATTAGAATACAACCAAACTCTCTTCCTGTACAGTCCAAGGTCTTTTTTTAGTGTGGACCAATTTGAATATATATTCAGCCACTTTACATGTCTAGTTAAATTTTTTTTACACAGTGTAGCAGCCTTAGTGCTTTCATTTTGTATCACACCTGGAGAAAATGGCTGCTTTGAAAGGTGGACTCTGTGGCATCATACCTCACTGAAGTTTTGGATAAAAATACGTTCTGTTATTCAGAAAATCTTAAAAATTAATATACAGTTGAAACCAGAGGCTTTTTTGGGGGGATTAATGGATGGTCAATTAGAAAGAATGCATGGAACTTTATTTTTGTATATGACAATGGCAGCAAGACTACTATATGCTCAGAAATGGAAATCTGCAGTAATATCTAATATAGAATAATGGATGGTGAAGAAGGTGGAATTAGTGGAGATGGCTAAACTAATTTCTGTGATTAGAGAAAAGACTTCAAAGGCTGTGTAACACAATTTATATTGCAGATCTGTGATTGGAGCAAGGGGCAAGGGGACAAAAGTGTAGCTGTTAATTTAACACATCAATGTCTAAAAAACTTATGAAATTGCTAGAGACATTCTAGCAGTTTCCATAAGCACATAGTTCTGAAACAAGGGAAGGCGGGATTAGTTAACAGACTTCCATATATTAACATGATGTCCTGTCCCGTTAGTCATTTGCAAATCTTGAAGAGTTTAACTGCAATGCAGTTTTAGAAATGACATTTATTTTCTAGAACAAAATATAGGTCATTGTTTCTGCATTCTAGACATGCATCTCTCAAGGACAGCATATGTTTGGAGTTGTTCTTTGAACTCTGCAGGCTGTGAAGAGAGCATTGGCTTTATCAAGAAGGCTTTGCGCAAAAATATCCAATGCAGCAGACAGTCACCAGCAGAGGTCGATTCAGGGGGGATCGCGGGGGATCGCCGTTCCCCCAAGTGAGGGGCGGGGCACACGACGAAGCCCCGCCCCCTGCTTCTGGCTGCCCTGCTTCCGGCCCTCATTCAGTCAGGAGGAGGCAGGAGAAGAGGGAGGGTAAGTTGCTCCCCCCCCGCCTCTCCCCACCCCTGCCTGCCTGGGGCCAGGGAGGGCCTTGGCGGGGCTTCCTCATACTCCCACCAGCCTTGCAGGTCCACCGCCGGGCCCCTCATACGGCCCTCATTCGGCCAGGAGGAGGCAGGAGAAGAGGGAGGGTAAGTTGCTTCCTCCCCGCCTCTCCCCACCCCTGCCTGCCTGGGTCAGGGAGGGCCTTGGCGGGGCTTCCTCGCACTCCCGCCGGCCTTGCAGGTCCACCGCCGGGCCCCTCATGGGGCTCGGCAGTGGAGCTGCAAGGCCGGCGGTGGCGTCCGAGACCGTTGGGGGCAGGGGGCCCTTCCCGGGGCTTCCTCGCAGGGCTCAGATTGGGGCACTGGGGGTGGAGTGGGCACTTCCGGCGATGGCAGGGTGTGTGGCCTTATGACACACTTCCGGTGATGTCAGGGGGTGTGGCATATGCTAATGAGTTATGCTAATGAGTTCCCCTAGCTCTTTTTCTACGAAACGACCCCTGGTCACCAGTGAGACTTCAGACTATGGAAACTATTTGCTTGTATGGGTATAAGACCTTTAGGCAATGATAAAGAAGGAATTTGGGACTGATCTATATCACTCGACATCTGAAAAATCTGGTCTCTGGTTCCCAAGTGCTACTGCTTCATTCCTTCCTCTTGGGCCTGTCTTAAATATGTTGGTACCTGAAGCAAAATATTAAAATGGTGCCTTAGCTCCTCCTGTGGCCTGTGTCCATTTCTCAGCTGCTCTCCATTCCATCGCTGAATTTAAAGGAGATTCAAGTTCCCCCGCTTGACCTTGAACTCTCTAGTATCTGGGTGCTTGATGAGAGTAAAAACCAAGACAATTAGGAAATGAAAACAGGAAACATTAAAGATGGTCTACCAATTACTGGTAGCTTTTCCTTATTAAATTGTGGATTATTTTACAGCAGTTCCAAAAGCTCATTTTGCAGTTCTGGCATTGTGTTAATTTGATGGATTAATTCATCATTTAATCCATTAAGAGTGGAGATGAGCAAGTCCCACTTGCTCTGTTCTGTCATAATTCCTCTGAATATCTATCTGCACACTGGCATTCATCTGGTTTTCTGCTCCTGTTTTTAGAATGGGGGTTACCTTGTAATAGCTCTCTGAACACATATTTGATATCAATTAAGGAGTATTTTGTATGTATTTGAAGACATACTTGTATGTTCTCCTCTATAGGAAATAAAATGAAGGGAGCAGAACAAATTTGTTGACAGAGAATACTGTGAGCATCCTCAGTTAATGGGCACAATATAGACACTTTCCTTAATCTCTTCTTTCTTTTCCAGTATTTATCATTCATAATATCATTTCAGTGATACGTTTTGGAAAAGAACCACGTTAAGAAAATCCACAGTGCCTGTTTGCATGTTT
The DNA here is from genome assembly GCF_001447785.1 of Gekko japonicus. Lineage (NCBI taxonomy): Eukaryota > Metazoa > Chordata > Lepidosauria > Squamata > Gekkonidae > Gekko > Gekko japonicus. The sequence goes on from NW_015168705.1 coordinate 39,922, forward strand.
GAATGAATGTCACACAGAAGCTCAAATCATTAAGCTAAACATAGGTAGGAATGCTCAGTTAACAATTAACTAGTATTTATTATTAGCACTGCAACTGTGGTAATAGTAATTTCCTCCACAACTACATCTACTGGCAGCTCTTAATTTAGCTCCTAATTTAATCTCCAAACATTAGCAAGAGATTACAAAATGTCATCTGCGAAAATAAATCCATGGGGTCTTGTTACTTCAGGGGTGCCTCTGAAGAATCAGGTGCTGTATTTTATTGTCTGCCTGCTGTGCTGTCTGCCTGACAGAGATGTGTTGTCATCACACAAGACAGAGAGGGATGCTAAGGAAGAGAGCTGACCAGGTTCTTGCAAATTTGGTCTACAAAAGGGAAGTCAGTCTAGCAAAAGGGAAAGATAACAGAGAACATGAAAGCAGCCTTGCTAAATGACAAACACAAGTTCTCTAGCACTGCTTCTGCTTTCTCACGCAGTGGATGAAAACACTACATTGTCTTCTGCTTGAACTCTAGCCACAAGTTTATTTAGAACAAGTTGGGCTGTAAATTACTTTGAAGACCTGATATTGCTCTGGTATGGACCCAGTAAACTGGCTTCCTTATTGGAGCTCTTTAATATTTCTGCAATGGTAGTTGTTCTGTAGTAATTGACACATGGTAAAAAAATGGAATAACCATATTAGAAGTCCTATATAAATCAGGAATTTTATGTAATAACAATAATAAATCCTTGGATTTAAAAAGCAAATATATACACGGTGGCGCAGGCGGTAAGGGAGGCCTGCTTTAACATCTGGGCGAACAGCTTCGGCGGTTCGAACCCCACCACGGTCAGGGTGAGCTCCTGGCCCTACGTCCCAGCTCCCGTCCACCCAGCGGTTCGAAAGCCCGTTAAAGGGCAAGTAGATAAAATGGGTACCTGCTATTAGAGCGGGGGGGGCACCCATCCCTGGCGTAGCAGCGATGGTGGAGAGTGGAGAATGGAGAGCGATGAACGGTGGCGGCGACGGGAAAAAATGGTGGCTGGCGAGGCAAGGAGGCGAACGAAGGAGGCCGGACCAACAAGGTGCGGAGGCGGAGCAACGCGGCAGGCTGGAGCCTGACTTGGACGGAGGCCGCTGCGAGCATGTGCGGAAGCACGGAGTGGTCCAGGCCTGGAGGCGGAGTTGCGACAGCCGGAAAAAGCGGAACAGTGAAGACCTGCGCCGGAGGAGGGTTGCCGCTGGACTGTCCCCTCGCAATAAGAAGATCTGCTACAACAGGATAAGGGTGCCTGGTAGGCTTCTCACCTCCCCTTCATATGTGGCCCTAGATTAGATTGGCTAATTGGAATTGTAAGCCGCTCAGAGCCCCTAGGGGGTGAGCAGGATAGAAGTCGAAGGTTAAATAAATAAATTAAATTAAAAATGTGGTGTCTGTAAAGAGATGAGAGTCAAGCAAGAGTAATATGGAAAAGTATTTTATTAAACAAATCTGCCAGTAATATCTCACCTTTCTGCCTCTCTTTCCTGTGCTTCTCTATAGTGTCTTTCTGCGCCCGTTCTCACATTGTCTTGCCCTGTGCCTGCTTTAACAGTTCACTTGCTCAGTTCCACGGACACTGTGGAGCGTAACTTACCTTTATATGATATGGGCCTCTCTGTAGCTATGAGAAAATACTTGTCAAATATCAGGATCTTTATATAAGAGAACCATTGTGGTATATCAGTTAGGATGCTGGAGAAAGCTTAGGGAGACTCTGGTTCAAATCCTCACTCAGATGACACTCTTTGAGTAAGCCAGTTACTCTCTCTCAGTCTACCTCATAGATCCAGGTAGTCAGCCGTGTTGGTCTGAAACAGTAGAACAAATTTAGAGTCCAATGGCACCTTTAAGACCCACAAAGCTTTATTCTGGATATAAGCTTTCACGTGTATGCTCAAGAATAATGCTTTGTTGGTCTTAAAGGTGCCACTGGACTCAAACTTTGCTCTGCTGCTTCAGACCAACAAGGCTACCCACCCGAATCTATTTATTTTCCCAGTTAAGGAAATGTTCCAAAGTTTCTTAGCCCTACAAATATCTCAACAGCAACTTCCCAGTACTTTCCCCATATTGTTACTCTTGTCACGACTAAAAATTGTCTTCAGCATTCCTATCACATTTAGAAAGGAACCCAACAATACAACTTTGAGATACAATTTTATTTTATTTGGCATTTTGAGCACAATTTCTCTCGCCAGAGTTTCTTAATGTAGCAACATTTCTACCAAACATGCACAATGTTAGTATTATTATACCAGTCCATTCCCAACAATGGTGGCTATTTCTCCCATAAATCTTATTTAGCCTGAAGGGCATTAAGCACTACTGATACATCATTTGGTACAGAGCTTTTTCTTAAATCCAGATGTAATGGGGGAAAAATGACACAACTTGCAAATTGCTTTCCAGATGGTAGGTTCCCATACAGCTCCTAAATCATTATTACATTTGTTTATAAAGTAAACTTCCTTATCATTCACTTTTTTAAAAAATGCATAAAACAGATAGCACATCTTTAGAATTTAGTCCAAAATCCAAGATATTTTGAAAATCTGTTAAACCTGTGAGATGTTTGTAAGCCTTCGAGAAACAGGAGTCTCAAGAAAATAACTAGCTACTTATTGAAAAGACAAAGCCTGAAGAAATGAATCAGAAGAGTTAGCTTTGTTGTGCTGCAGAGATTCAGAAAATGGAGTAACAGTCTACCAAGTAAATGTTCATAGCTCTTTATAGTTTTGATCCAGCCAGACTATCTGTTAGTACTGGGACAAGCTCTTACAGGCTTTGAAACAGGCTTGCCTCAAAGAAAGGTTGTGTTATGCTGACCCCACTGAATTATATTATAGGATGAAAGGTGTTTGGTTGGGGGAATAAAGAGGGGAGATGCATATGCGGGGCTTGTCAGAGGCCATGGTGGTCTTGTGATTCTCCTTCAAGGAACTGTGAGCCAAGTAAAGACATCAAAAGGAAAGTGCAGCAGAAAGAAAAAATAGGGATCTATCCAGCTCTCACCAGCTCTGTTGCAGCCTCCTTTCTCTTGCCTTTCCCCCAAATTGACTTATCAATAATATTTTATTTATTTCATTTATGAAGAAAATGAAAACTACAATAATTTATACCCCACCTGTCTCCCCAATGGGAACCAAAAGCAGCTTATATCATTCCCTTTTGCTCTGTATTATCTTCTTCTGATCCCTTTCCCTAGGAAGGCTCCTCAGAAGGGTCTCCACTCTGGCTGCAACCTGAATGTTAACCTAGATAGGATATGTAATTCCCAATTATTCTGACATCCAAGAAAGGCACCAGGGACCCTGATTTCGTGTCCACTGGGAACCACATTTCCCAAATACCTTTGTCACCAGGATGCTGCCATGATCTATAGAATCATAGAGTTTGAAAAGGCCATAAAGGCCATCTAGTTCAACCCCCTGCTCAATGCAGGATCAGCCTAAAGCATTCCTGTCAAGTGTTCATCCAGCAAGTCCTATCATCTGCTAACAGGAACAACTCCCTGACCTCCTCTAAGTGACAGCCTTATTTCCCTGAAGAAGAGAACAGGCTTATCTACAGATGGTAGCAGGCAAGTCACAGCCTCTGGGCTGCTGGTTGACATGGACAGAGTGTGTTCAGATCTTGTTGAATTCTATCCCTATCTTCTGGGGTGTTCACTACTCCTCCTGATTTGCTGTCATCAGCAAATTTAATAAGTAGTCCCTCCACCCCCTCCTCCAGATCATTTATAAAAATATTGAAAAGTACCAGGTCCAGAACCAAGCACTCTGGCACTCCACTGCCAATCAGATGAGATACCATTGAAACTACTCTTTGGGTGCAACCAGGTCCCTATCCATCTAACCAACCTAGATTCCAACCCACACCTCTACAGTTTATCCATCAGAACCCATTTACCCATCTCCTACCTACTGAACTACCCAAACTCCTGATAAAATCTCCCAGCAAAACTGGAGAGGCGAATTCTGTCCCCAAACTCACCTGATAATGCAGCCATCTAAGATTCCCACAATTGCAGGTGTGCATATTCAACATTTTTAAAAATGTCAATCTAGGTAATGACTATTCTGTGGCAAGGAAAAGTTGCATTTTATGACCTGAAAATTGATCCAATGTCCATTTTTTTAAATAATCTGTTCTATTTTGCCTAATTTATTTTGGGTTTTTAATCATGGGGAAAGCAAAAGAATGTGACTCTCTTATTTCTGACCTCTAGAAATCTTCTGCAACCTTTTTGATTTTCTGAAATTTTAACAGATATTTCCCACTTAGTTTCATGCGTATCTTTTATTGCCATAAAGGCCAGCATGGCAATCATCCCCCAAAGTCCTGCCTCCCCTCAAGACTCTGAATCAATCCATGTGATTTTGGTCTCATGTTTGTCAGGTGTTGGTCAGCTAATCAGAGCTCATAGAAGCCCACTAGACGGGAGAGAGTAAGCAAGACTCATTTTTAAAAGGTAAGGGAAAACCCCTCTCAGACAGGGAATATGAGGCTATGCATAAGTGTGTCAGTTTAGCTAGGTGATAGCCGAACTGCCTTATCTACAACAGCAGCTTATGAAATATTAATGTTCGGTGGTAATTCCCAATGTATACAGGATG
>NW_015168705.1:44964-49695 GCF_001447785.1 Gekko japonicus
GTGCTTCTGGGGTAAGTGAATTTTTTGTTCCCAGGTCCTGGAGTGCCCTGGTGGGTTCAGTCCCTGGCTTTTCCAGTTATAGGATCTCAGGAAGCAGGTGGAAATACTCTGCCTGGAACACTGGAGAGCCACGGGACAATTTAGAGCCATGTAGATGAACGGTCTGTTTTGGTACAGCTTTGTAAGTACTATTAGTTTTTAAGTTTGCCAACTTCCAGGTGGTATAGAAGCAACAGAGAGATCATGGGAAGGATGCAGTCGATAACAAAAACAGCCGTGATGCTGTATTATGAAAATATATTTTGATATGGAAACAAGTGTCATTCACACAGCACACTCTGAAAAAGCTGTTATGTGAAACGGTTTAGATGCATTTTCCATCGTGTGTGCGCATATGTTTTCATAATGTGATGAAGAAATATATTCACTGCAGAACTGAAGCCTAAATATATTTTCATAATACAACATCACGGTTGTTTTTGTTATTGACTACAAACGACTCAAGTGGTTAAGACGCTGAATTGCAGGCTGTGGAAGGTCAGTAGTTCAGCAGCTCAAGACCCGGGTGCCGCATGACGGAGTGAGCTCCCGTCTCTAGTTCCAGCTCCTGCCAGCCTAGTAGTTTGAAAGCAAGAAATTGCAAGTAGATAAATAGGTACCGCTTCGGTGGGAAGGTAATAGCGTTCCATGCGCCTTGGTGTTTAGTCATGCCAGCCACATGACTACGGAAACGTCTTCGGACAGCGCTGGCTCTTCGGCTCTGAACCAAAGATGAGCACCGCAACCCTAGGGTCGGACTTGACTGGCTTTCGAGCAAGGGAACCTTTACCTTTACTTTACAAACTCCAGGTGGTGGCTGAAGATCTCCTGGGATTACAAACGATTTCCAGGTGACAGAGATCAGTTCACCTGGAGAAAACAGCCACTTTGGAAGGTGGACTATATGGCATTATACCCCATTAAAGTCCTCCCCCTCCCCAAACCCCACCCTCCTCAGGGTCCACCTGCAAAGTCCCCAGGTATTTCCTAATCCAGAGCCGGCAACCCTATTAGTTTAAGTTCTTTTTGAATGTTTATGCTACAAGCTTGTTTTGAAAACCTGACATGGAGTCATTTGTCCTATCTCTCTCTTGAGAAGTTAAATTTAACACAAGTGTCTCGACAAAATGTCAGATGACACTAGGCAACCCTATTAGTTTAAGTTCTTTTTGAATGTTTATGCTACAAGCTTGTTTTGAAAACCTGACATGGAGTCATTTGTCCTATCTCTCTCTTGAGAAGTTAAATTTAACACAAGTGTCTCGACAAAATGTCAGATGACACTAGAGGATATCTCTTGCACAACATACCACTGAAGCGTGTAGCATTTAACTCAGTTAAAAATAGCCATTTACTTAACCAATGTGGCAGGTTCCTGGATTATATCTATCAGCAGGATAAACACACTGTACAGCAATAATAGAAATGTAAGTAGAGACGGACAGATCAGTGGGGAAAAACAGTTCTATTTATTGATCATATTTGGATTCTTTTTAAAAACTCTTATTTGTAATTATAGCAGTAAATGCATGTAATTTTAAATAAGGAGAACGGGATGAAAATATCACTGCACACATTTTAGAAAAGGAAGGGGTAATGGATGCTTAGTTGGAGGGCTGTGATTGCATCACTCAGTATTTTCCACTGAAAGGAGATAGGAGGTACCACTTTGTATCAAGGCTATAATGCTGGGGGTGGGGTGGGGGTTGTTTAAGTGCCCCACACAACTGTTTCCTTGACAGGAATCATACATACCTTTCAAAGATGGTATTAGCTGCAGTGAGAAAAAAGACAGGTACTTTTAAAAAATAGTTAGTAAAAATAAAATTGGTTAAAGAAAATTTAATTAACAAATCATGATGTTGTAGAGGCTGTTGTACAGCCCTGATAATTATATTTGAGCAAAAAATAAATAAATCAAGGGATGGATCTGAAGAACCAGGAGCAGTGCTCCTGTTGCAGAATGGATCCTTCTTGTCTCCTCCCATCTCTGCTGTCCCACACACACACCATCAAAAAGCACTTCTCAGAGTTGGGGGTTCCTCAGGAACAGCGTAGGCTGCAGTGCGTACAGTGTATATATGTGAGGTGGGGGGGGGTGCAGCTTAAGTGGGAATCAGCAAAAATCACAGATCCCTACCTGTAGAAGTGGAGTGCCCTCTGTTCATAAATGGGCATCTTAGGATGCAATCTTACATATTTCCCCAAGCAGCAAAATGTATTATAGGGTCGTGGATTCTTGCAAATCAATAAGATTTTCTACAAAAAGAGCCCTGTAAATATGAGCAAAAAAATAATAATCAAGGGATGTATCTGAAGAACCAGGAGCAGTGCTCCTGTTGCAGAATGGATCCTTCTTGTCTCCTCCCATCTCTGCTGTCCCACACACACACCATCAAAAAGCACTTCTCAGAGTTGGGGGTTCCTCAGGAACAGCGTAGGCTGCAGTGCGTACAGTGTATATATGTGAGGTGGGGGGAGTGCAGCTTAAGTGGGAATCAGCAAAAATCACAGATCCCTACCTGTAGAAGTGGAGTGCCCTCTGTTCATAAATGGGCATCTTAGGATGCAATCTTACATATTTCCCCAAGCAGCAAAATGTATTATAGGGTCGTGGATTCTTGCAAATCAATAAGATGCATACAAACAGTAAAAAAGCCCTGACCTGGATGGCCCAGGCTAGCCTTATCTTGTCAGATCTCGGCTGCTAAGCAGAGTTGGTCCTGGGAGGGGGAGGGGGAGGAGAAGTATAGTTGGATTTATACCCCACCCTTCACTCGGAGTCTCAGAGCTGCTTACAATCTCCTTCCATTTCTCTCCCTACCACAGACGCCCCATGAGAGAGCTCTGAGACAACTGCTCTTGAGAGAACAGCTCTAAGAGAACTGTGACTGACCCAAGATCACATGCACGTGAAGGAGTGGGGAATCAAACCCCATTCTCCAAATTAGAGTCTGCCGCTCTTAACCACTGCACCAAACTGGCTCTTGAATACTTGAATAGGAGACCACCAGGGAAGTCCACAGTTGCTACACAGATGCCTGTGATGGCAAACCACCTATGTTCATCTTAGAGTTACCAACTCTGAGTTGGGAAATACCTGGAGATTTTAGGGGTGGAGCCTGGGGAGGGCAGTGTTTTGGGAGGCAGGTCCTCAGCCAGGTATAATTCCATAGATTGCACCTTCTGAAGCTGCCATTTTCTTCAGGGGAACTGATCTCTGTCATCTGGAGATCCGTTGTCCTTCTGGAAGATCTCCAGCCACCACCTGGAGGTTGACAACTCTAGTTCATCTCTTACCTTAAAACCCTGTGAATGGTCTCAATAAGATGGCTGCAACTTGATGGCACTTTATACATACAACAGTTTTTTAAAAACCCTACAATTTGGCTGCAATTAGGAGAAGAATGATAAAGTCCTGTAATCTCCACATTGTCAAGTGAGTTGCATGTACACATGGTCTCATTTTAGCAAGAGGCCTACCAAATAGGCAGAATGCACCTGGCATGGAGCCTCTAGAGATGGGGCTCAGCTAAGAAAGTCAATGCGAGTATCATTTTTCCTTCTTAGCTAGCTTGGTGGGGAAGATGTGTCACTGTAATAGGGCACGAAGGGACGTGCACCTTCTGGGGAAGCAGAAACGTTCTTTGGGCTGGCCTGCAAATCATCCCTGATTCTTTCTCCTTCCCATTTCCCTCAACTCTTTCTCTCTGCCGGCTTCAACGCTGGCTGTTGCTAAGATGGCATCTTTAATATAGGCTGCCTCAGTGATGACATGTGACTATTTTGCAAATATCTCACCACTATAGCATGTCTGGTGCCTGGCATTACACCTTTATAATTTCTGATTGGGCCAACAGGCTGGCTGTTTTGAGGTGTTAGGTTTATCTTGTTGCGTTTGACAGCCATTATGTGGCTTTGCTCTGAGAGCGCACACAGAACTCTTCAGAAGGTCTGTCAAACAATTAACGAATTCTTATCTCAAAAGAGATTTTCACTATATTTCAAGAGAACACTATATTTCAAGTCATTTTGTAAGAGCTCTGACAAGAATTCATTCTTAAAATATGACTCGTATCACTCACCCCAATTACGCAACAACATACCATATGGACAATTATTGAGACTTAAAAGAAATTCCACAGTTTGCTCTGATTATGAGCAGGACTCTAAGAAAATGATGGGTCAATTTTTAGACAGAGGATACCCAGAACATATAGTCTATTCTGCCTACTCTAGAGCTAATAAAGTAAATAGAATGTTCTTATTACAGAACAAAGCCAAAATAGATAGTAATCGCATTCAGTGTGCTTTTCAATACAACCTCTTAGCAAAACCTATTAAAGCCATTATTTTAAAGCACTTGCATTTACTTAGTGAGGTTCCAGGATGCTCCCTGACTCCTGTAATAGGTTTTAGAAGAACCAGAAATTTAGGAGATGTTTTGGTCCATTCTGATATAAGTAGACATTACAATACAGTTCCAGTTAGAGTGGGACACTTTAAATGTGGGAAAAGCTGTAATGTGTGTCCACTATCTATTGTAGGCTCTGTTTTTCAGCATCCTACTAGTACAGAGCAAGTGAAGATTAATCACTTCAGTAATTGTAATACCTCTAATGTAGTATATGCCTGTGTATGTGTGTGTAAATTGGTCTACATAGGAATCAGTACAAGACCTATAAAAATTCG